>NW_028261385.1:104149104-104301898 GCF_051295495.1 Thamnophis sirtalis | reverse complement strand
GAAATTGCTTCCTCGGACCAAACAATTACCTCTAACAACTGAAGGTCAACATTATCTAGACCAGAAGGTGATCTTTTTGTTTACTGCATTTGGTGGGAAAGCAAGAAATCAAGGGCTCTTGAAGGGAAATGCAGGCAAGTTGGAAGGCTCTCATTGAAAATTTCCAGGCAATCTCCAGTTCCCCTGAAATAGGTGTACAATACTATTATTTTTGCAACTGGTTGCAGAAAATAGTCTATGGCTGTAGAGGGAGATGCCATGGAACTAGCCATAGATTTCAGCCCTATAAGTGCTCTACACTCTCAGTACTATACATTAATTTCCCTCCCCCCTAATATGTTTCAGCCCTAGCAAAGCCATGGCTACGAACAACAGTTATATCAGATTATGATAAAGGGAAAAGGAAGGGTGAGTATATCAGGACAGCTATATATAGTTCTCAGATATACATGTTAGTGGCAACTCTGAAGAGGCCTCTGAAATCTGAAGAGAGCTCTGAAGTTGGATCTCCAGCTACAATCAGCACTGGCTAGAGCTCCCCAATCTGGGCTGCCAAAATCAGGTTAATAACTAGGGAGTTGCCAGGTGATGTCTTCTGAAATTTTACAGCCCCAGTTTGGCCTCCTATCATATCCACCCAGCAAGGCACTTTTGAAATAAGATCTCGATTCATAAAATATATGAAGAATGGTTACAGGAATTAGTCTAATAAAAAGAAGGACTAGGGGTGACATGATAGCCATGTTCCACGATCTAAGCGGCTGCCACAAAGAAGAGGGGATCAACCTATTCTCCAAAGCACCCAGAGACAGGACAAGAAGAAGCTATGAATGGGAACTAACCAAGGAGGGAAGCAACCTAAAACTAGGGAGAAATTTCCTGACAGTGAGAACAATCAACCAGTGGAACAACTTACTTCCAAAAGTTGTTACTGCTCCATCACTGGAGGTTTTTAAGAAGAGATTAGGCAACCACTTGTCTGAAATGTTATAGGGTCTCCTGCCTGAGCAGGGGATTGAACTAGAAAAGCTCCAAAGTCCCTTTCAACTCTGTTATTCTGAATCCTCTCAATTATATTTGCAGAAATTTCTGTATACACCTCTGGTGCCCTCCATTTTTCTCACTAACTTGCTTCTTAAGTTTCACTTTTGGGTCACAACTTGGAGAAGCTGCCCATGGGACAGGAAGGAGAGCCTTCAACAAATATTGCTGGTGAAAGAACCCATTTGACTGGCATGTATTTAGTCAGCGCCTATTCAGTAGAAACAATGGGAAGATTCTAATTCCCCTAGGAAACAAAACTGTCCTGAGATGCACTCTCTTTTCTTCTTCCCGGAATCAGAAGTGGACCTGGGCATGCCTGAATAAGGCCACTTTCTCCCATCTCTGCCACCTTACAGCAATCATCACAATATTTTACTCTTTGGATCATGCGGTAACTCATTGCTTCAATTGCTATTCTTAGCCTGTTTATTTCTTGCTTTGTCACCCTTCTGGCCAGATTATCATTATGAGAAGCTTTACAGAAATACATCAATTTCTGCCATATTACTACTGTGTGACATTTCTTACCACACAGCTTATGGAAGATCCCTCTTTTCTTTAAGATAGCACTGATAGGGGTAGAAAAATCAGTTATCTGTGCATGCTGACTGTTTTGAATCACCTGCAACATGGAGATGCTTGCTTACTTAATGGCATTTGATGGTTAGTAGCTACTCCTGTGTAAAATGTGTGCCATGCCACAACAATATAGATAGAGAAAGAACTCTGAGTTTTGCAAAGAAACTTTCGGAAAAAAGTTGTGGTTGACAATTCCTGCACTGTGGAAGTGATGGAGCAGGATTCATATGAGATTTAAGTTCCAGCAATCTTACAATTATTTGTGTAGTGTGCAAGATAAACAATAATATACCAAAAATAAAAGACAATCATAACACAGCATCCTCACTACTTTCATGTTTGAAATAGACAATTATAGTAATTAAAAATCCCTATGGCACTACCCTAGTTTGTTAACAAAAAAAAAAAGCCATCCAGAAGAACTGGAGGTCAGCAGAGTCAGACAAACTGTACCCCAACAAAAAACTATATTACAAAATGTAGGCCTTCAGATTATCCTGTCCATTTGCCTTCCTAGCTCACCACCCACCTCAATGGATTCCTCATAAATGAACCCTTTTTAACTAATTAAGTTTACAGGTTCTTTCCCTCAGAATGAAGGGCTCCCATGAAGTTGCCAGGAGAATAGACAACAATAAATAGAATTCTGAAACAATGTAATGTCAGATTTCTAATTTTACTACTCAAATATAAGTGGTTGAAAACAAGACCCTGGACATTTTTGAATTAAAAATTGAAATCCCTATTTTGAAATGACATTTCCTTCTTGAAGTGGGAATGTTCTGAACTTGTTTGCCTTTCAAATATCAAAGGTACAAAATTTCCTAGTATATAAAATCACATTAATACCTTTCATGTCAATCCTAAAATACACTAGATACTAAACACTAAACACACGCATGATGGAGCAAGCCCTACCCAAACCCTCACTTTCATATAAACATCCACAAGTGTGTCCCATACCTCTCCCTTTCTCTGCTGTTTGCTTTCCTTCCCTGCATTGCTTCCCTGTCAAAACTGAACTGGCAAAGATGTTAGAAAAAAACCTGCATCAGTTTTATTTTTGGCTTTTGCCATTCTGGGAAGCTTTATTTTAAAAAGGTCAACCAATTTTGTTGTATTTAAGTACAATGGCAATAAAGATTATACATACTTGTAACACCAGCAGCAAAAGTTGACAATCCCTGCTCTTAAAATACAGGATTTGAAACCTTTAAACTTGCTTCCCTTCCTAGATCCTTCTGCATAAAGGTGCCCAAGCCCCACTGCACTGGAGAAGCAGGAGCAGAGATACTCTGGGTTCAAGTCAGCAAGATCTGTTGCTCAGTCTGGTACTTACCTGGCCCTCAGGAGATCTTCTCTGGAAAGTCAAGGTCCTCGATGAAGGTACCTACAGAGGCAGGAAACTCAGACAGCACCTTTATCCCTAGATGTGTGTGAGTGTGTATGAATGAGTGAGAGAGGGAAAAGAGAGCGAGAGAAAGTGTGTGTGTGTGACAGGCAGGTGTGTGTGTGACTTGAAAAACCTGCACCACAGACAGGCTGAAACTTAAAGCAGTTGCTTAGTCCCTTTCCCTGCTGGCAATTCAGGTTTGGCAGTCAGCTTGCTTATGTTGGGGAAAAAAAATATATCTCCAAATCGGTCTGCTGAACTGAGCTGCAGCTCCCTCACTCCTCACTCTTTCCTTACAACGAAGCAGGCTTGCTTTGGAACGGATGAAATAGCAAACACAAAGGGCGAGGGAGCGAGGACAGATTTTGGGCTCCACTCCCCGAAAGCAGAGATGCTGCAATCCTTCCAAGAGTGTCTTGCTGCTGCTGAAATCCTTATCAGGAGTTGGACTTTTGCCATTGTCAGTGTCATCTTGCCAGTTGCCTCATGAAACCACAAGTCGCTTCCTTTTGGGGATGGAAGGTGGAGGGGAGGCACGTCTGTCTGTTGCAACTTCAATTCTGATAGACACACAAGGGCTCACTCAATCCACACCCAGGATCTGAGCAGAGATGTTGGAAGAGGTTTGCTCAGAATGGATGAAGGGCCCTCTGTGTTGGGCAGGGGAAGAAGGCCCATCTCCTGACTGGTCCCACTCCCCCAAGGCCGAGGATGGTCAGGCAAGGTGGAAAGTAGCACTGGCTTCAATTTCACGTGGAGTGGGCTGGGACACAATTTAAAAGAGGCATTTTGATACAGAGTCTGGAGGACATCTGAAGATTCAGTTATTTTATTCCAGTTTCTATTCCACACTTTCAAAAGTTGTCACATGCCAGACATCGGCCCCTCTAACCTGGCACTGTGTGTCTTGCCTGGGAGAGTCCCTCAAGGTTTCGGATATGGAAGACCTCCATGGAGATTGTGAGCTGTTAAATCTCTACCTTCTGCCTGTAAACTTCCCCACTGAGTTTTTAGAGCTGAGAGTTTGGGCAGCTGAACAATGAATTATGTATCGTAAGGCCCAACGATTATAGTGAATATATACTCAGTATATTCAAGCCACTTATTTCACTTACAAAGTATTATTTAAAGGAATAATTTCCCCCCATTTATTTATCAGGGATAGGCTGAAGTCCAGGACTTCAGACTCATGGGAATGGTTAATCAGAACTTTAAATGCCAAAGAAGTTGTTTTTTCATATGTTTCAATCAGTCAAATGTTTTCTATTATTATATGGGAACTTCAGGAAGGGCTGGCAATTATGATCAAATGGGCCTCATTACATCATGGATGGATTTTCCCCCCAGGGCTGCAGAAATGAACTCTTTGCCTTGGTTTTCTTCTAAAGAGTTGATGCTTTTCTCTTTTCCAGAGGAGTTATATTGCAAACATTTCTGCATGTTGCTGTAGTTTTGAAGCAACACAGAACATACAGGGCTTCAGAAGGAAACAGAAAATCACAGCACTGATGTGGATATCGCCATAGGTCAGGCGATAACTGCTTCTGTATTTCCTAGAGATGCATTGCAGGTAGCCCAAGGCAATAGGGGATAAAGCCCTATGCAGCTTTTGATGAGGTGGAGAAGGCAGTATTTTCTACATGATGAATAAATATTTTCCTAATTCTAGTTCCCAGCTACTCATAAAGCACCCTTGGATCTCCGAAGCCCATTTAAGGCAATGCCCTTGCTATTTTTGAATTCTAGCATGATGTATCTAGTGAAAATAGAATTGTACAGATGCTATTCCTGATCCAGCATCATCCCAAGAATTGGATTGTGCTTACTGGCGAAGCAAAAAAGCTTCCTGTTGATGAATGGGGCCTTTGCCCACTTGCTGGTGGCTACATGCTTACATAAGTAATACTCTATCATGTGAGATTTGTCACAGATACCAAAATTTGCAGGTTCTGGGAATTCTTGTGTAACATGCATGGTTATGAATGTAAAGAAGGATCAACAGAATGATTGCTGTACCATTCTGGCAATGAAAGCAAAAAGCCAGGGGAATGCTGAAAACTCCAGGATATTCTTTAGATAACAAACTGTTCTCAAGAATGGCTAAGATGCCAAAATGAATGAGTTTGCCAGGCAGAGTAGAAAACTTCTTCCATTGCATCCATATTGTTGGAGCACTACTGTTTAAAAATTCAAATGTTTATTCTGCTGAAACAAAGGGAAAGGATATAAATCTTAATTCTGCAACTAAGAAGTAAACCCTTCAGCCAAGTTAAAGCTCCAGTTTGCCTTTGCAGTTGATCATAAGCCAGCTGTAGTGCTACTTAATTCATTTACTGACAGCCAAATAGATTTATGTTATTTTAGCAACAAGAAGCAAAGTATGCAATTTATATCAGGAAAATACTAAAATCTCTTTTCCCAGCCTCCTAACATTTTTCTAGCTTGAGATCTGCCCCTTGGGGCTGAAAAATCTCAGAGACTGATTTAGCAGACTGTACTGTACTTATATTTGATTCATTTTACTTTATCCCATTTTGCTCCCAAATACTGAGTCACATTGAGACAGATTTTTTCCACCCTAATTTTCATGTGCTAACGTTTAATGTTACCTATATTCAAGTTGTTTCTCTTTTGTAACACACACGCACACACGCACACAGACACATTGTCCCTTTCTATGTTTTAAGGATAAATGTACCTTTTCTTTTCTTTTTTTCATTTCTTTTCTTTTCTTCCCAAAATAATGTTAAAATTGTCAACTGCTGCAATACTTAGCTTTGCTATTGTCTAAAGGGATCTTTCATACTGGAGGATATTTTTTAAACATTTCATACTGCACTGTTATAAAACACTACAATATAGAAATTGAGTCAACCGAGAGTTTTATTACTGTTTCCTTGGGAAGGTGCTTATAGTGCCAAAGCCTTTTAAGAATTACTTTTTTATTTGGCAGAGTTTCATGAAATGTTTGCCGTTGCTGTAAAACAGCTATCGCTGCCATGTTTCCTATTAAATTGGCAGGCACAATTAGATGAGGGCATGTGCCATCATGCCTTCTTAAGTAACACAGGGTTCAGTCCTCTAGCAAAATTCCAGTCCCATGACTCTTACTAGGAGTAATTCTGGACAACTAGAACAAGTCTCCTCCCTCAGAAATATTTGGGAGGCTCATTTAATGGTGAGAGGAAGGATTGCACATATGAACTGTGGTTTCTGGGAAGATGTAGTAAGTGTTGTTCCTATGCTCTTCCCACATAATTACCAGTTTTGCGTGAAGGCAATATAAATAATTGTAACTGCCTGCATTTTTAGCCCTATAGGCCTGTATGTGTGTATGTTGTGTGTGTGTGTGTGTGTGTGTGTGTGTGTGTATGAGAGAGAGAGAGAGAGAGAGAGAGAGAGAGAGAGAGAGAGAGAGAGAGAGAGAGAGAGAGAGAGAGAGAGAGAGAGAGAGAGAGAGAGAGAGAGATCCAATTTGCAAAAGCATTGCACTTCACACAAAGCCATACTTCCCCATTTTGCCTAGATTATCAATGTCTAAGATAGATCATTGTAGTTTTGTCAGCACTAAAGACTCTGAAAATTGTGTCTATAGTTACTATGTGAATGAAACTAATGAGCTAAGCCCAAAATATGTGTGTGTGGGTGTGTTTGTGCGTGTGCGCGCACACACGGACGTCAGTGCGTGTGTTTAACATAAAACTTGATTATTCATTTAAAATAGTTCAATTGCACCTCCATTTGGCTGCTGTTGAGCCATATCGTGACTATAGTCAAAGCCTTATTTAGATTGATAGCTGAGGAAAACCCACCAAAATTAAATTTTCATTCCAGTTCATTGAAAAGTGAGCAGTCATAAAATTAAGGATATCTTCATTGGGAAGCTATTTCAGTTGTGGGGTACCACAACAGAAAAGGCCTTGTCTCATCAATCCTCTTGCTATAATTTTAAAAATTAGTGAATCAGACTCAGAAATGGCATAAATCAGTGATGGCTAACCTTTTGAGCTCTGAGTGCCGAAAGCATGTGCATGTGCAAAGACATGTGTGCACACACACAGATACACACACACATAATGCAATGTGCATATGATGCACACACACACCCGTGTGCCTCCACCATGCATGTGGGCAGAGACCTGAAAACCAGCTGACTGGCAGGAGGCGTGCACACATGCGCAGCAAGGCTGAGCTGGGGTGACGGCTCGCGTGCCATAAGTTCACCAGCACAGGCATAAATGCCTAGGCAACTTGATGTTATTTATGTATCTTGATTTATATGCCATTCCATTTCCCAAAACTCTGAGAAGCTAGATAAGCAATTCTATTTTCAGAAAATCACTAGCATAACTGTAAGCTAGAAGTCCACAAACTGTCACCATTTAATTTAACATGTTATGATAGGTTATGTTAAATGCTGATGTCAACCAAATACAAAGAGGTGAAGAAGTAGCAACAGATTTTATGTCTCTGAGCTGAAAATAAATAAATAAATAGGAATAGTGACTGTAACCTTGAAATAAAGAGGTCTCTCTCTCTCTCTCTCTCTCTCTCTCTCTCTCTCTCTCTCTCTCTCTCTCTCTCTCTCTCTCTCAATGTCATTTATGATTTTGAAGAACTCATTTTGATGATCATGCAGGCAGTTGCTTCAGTTTTTTCTTCTTCACATAAATCCTAGGAGTTCAACTGACTTCCACAAAACATCCACATCGTTCTTCTTGTCAAAAATTGATAAAATCAGTAAGAGTACTAAAATCTGGAAGACTTACTGAAGGCACTCTCGAAATGTGAGTGCTAGGCAACAGCATCGGACAGGCTACCATTATCCTGAACTTAACATCTGCTGATCTTTCACTCTTGTATCAGATGTGATTCTGTGGTGTTTACATGGGCAAGAGCCCAAATGCTTGGTACAGTAGTATTTCCCAAGGATTAGTTCTTGCAGTGTCCTAAGAGAATTCTGAATATGATTCATAGGTAAGGCATTCACATACTCCAACGTATCATTTATGCTCTTCGTTTGTATAATCATTTGGAGGTATTGCCAAATGGCTACTTATTGCTTATTCTCGAGACAGAAAAGACTTATAATCTTGGAACTATGGAAGAGGGCTTCTCTAACAATTACATGCTTGAAGTCCATATATAGAGTATCTTCCAGGGATTCTTATCCAATTACAATATTCATTGCCTTGGTGTGATTGCATATTTCCCACATATTGGAGATAATAAACATTTGAATATTATTATATATATTGTGTTATTATTGCTATCTTCATCAATCATTCACAACAACCTACCACCAATATTTAAAGCATCTAAGTGTGTGTGTGTGTGTGTGTACACTAATAACACAATCACGCACACACACACACACACACATTCAAGATGAGGAACATACCCAAGCTAAGTAATATTAAGTAACATTAAGCACACCAAAGAGTACAGTAATTAAAATAAATATTTAAGATTAATAAAATAACAGGGGTATGTTGTGCAATATTTTCTTATCCATGTAGAATGAGAGATATTTTCTAAATGTTATAGTTGCTTTTCACTTTCTTTCTGTTTAAATTGTAAGTGCTTCTCAGCCTCTGTTCCAGTAAGTCCACAAATTTCTCCATTGTTTGATGGGCTTTCCACATGAGAGGTTAGAGTTCAGCAGAAGGACTCATGACCTCGGCTATTTTATCTCCAGATTTTACTTCCCACTCTAAAGGCAATACTTGCTTTAACTTTATTTTAGAAATTACAATCAAATCACACAAAGCTGAGGTGAGTAATCTAACAATGGCCATAAGCTGCTTTTGATATGTTTTCTGGCTAGGAAGTGCTATACATGAGGCCATGATATAAGACAGAGTGGGACCAGCAGCCAGAAATAATAAAATAAAACTAAAACTCAGAGTGGTATGTAATATAAATTAAGGGCAAAAAGAAGTAGTTCAGCTGCCAAATGGCAATTTACTACTGACAGTTGTCAGCAAATTATGCTACCAAATTTGGACAGCAGACTTTAATGGATTCCAGAGAGCAAAGTTTGACAAAGGTTTCATTGATTGTCTACACTGTGTAGACTAGGGATGTCCAATCTTGGCGACTTTAAGTCTTGTGGATTTCAGCTCTCCCAATACCTCAGCCAGCCATGCTCATGAGGAATTCTGGGAGCTGAAGTCCACAAGTCTTAAAGTTGCCAAGATTTGACATCCCTGGTATAGACTATGGATTGTTTACCCCAATTTAAAGGCTAAAAGAGACTTGTAAGTTTTGCTTTCAACTGCCACAACCATAGGACTAGTATTTAGTTTGAAGGAGAGTGGGTAGAGAGCGGTAATACTTTGCTCTTCCCTTGCAAGCCTTCCTTCTTTCAAAGCAGTGTTTGCAAAACTTGACAACTGAGAGATGTGTGGACAGAATTTTCCAGCCAGCAGGCTTAGCTACCTTAACAGGATAACAACGCGGTGCTGTTGAAAGCAATGACTGATGCCATGCTAGCACATGATTTTATGAACTGGTGTCCTCAAAGTATGTTGGACTTTCATTTTCTTAAACATACCATCACATTTGCACAACTTTCCCATGGGTGGACTGATTCATTTCAACTATTTTTAGCCAAGTATGAGGATGACATCAGCTGCCTTTCAGAGCTGCCATTTTATGCCACAGTAGAGCTCAAATTGGCAGGTTATGACCCTTGGGGGGAAAAAAGCCAGGATAGATTCATTTGACATCTCAATCTTTTGTCAGCTCTTGAGAAACAGTCTCGGGTTTTATAAAGGAGGAGAAACAGCTAACTGTTTTTTATAATATTCTTTGTAATGTGTTTTTTATTTACTCCCCACTAGAACTGTGAAAGCTATGGAAAAACAGATAATCCAGAAAAATACAAAAAAGATATTGCCTTTGCCTCTGATCTACCCATGGTAAGAGAGACGTTTCTTAATCCATCTCTTCTTTACCTTCTATGGTAACAAGAAGAAACCTTCTGAAAAAAGGAAATTGAAATGCCTTCAAAGGCCACCAGAAATCTTTATAAGTCCTGCTACAGATAAAGAGGTTGGACAAGCTTTATAGAGCAATAACTTCTGATTATAGTGTATGCAATTAACAGAATGAAGTAGTAAAGCTTCCCGTGAACAATGAAACATTAGATATTTCGTATTCTGGTACAGATAAAAATATGTAGATAGAAATGTATCAGTCAAAGAAAAGTGTTATTTTAGTGTTCCTTGAAATGTAAGAGCATAAAATGTACAAAGAAAACTGCTGGATCATATCATATCTATCAGTGACGTGCGGTGAGATTTACGGTTGGTGAGGCAAGAGCGCGGCGGCGGCGAGAAGCAGTGTTCCCGCTGCTGTCCCCGACAGAGGAGTCTTGCGTTTATGTCCGCCATAGATGCGAGATGCCTCTGTCGGACACAGCGGCGGGGACGGAGGAGGTGGAGTGCGAGAAGGTGGAGCGCGGAGGCGGTGAGAAGCAGCGTCCCCGCCGCTGTCCCCGACAGAGGCATCTCACGTTTATGTCCGCCATAGACGCGAGACACCTCTGTCAGACAAAGCGGCCGGGACGAAGGAGACAGGGGGGGCAAGGCAGCAGCCGGCGAAGAAAGGGGAGAGGAGGAGGAGGAAAGGGAGAGGGGAGCAGGATGGGGCTCCTGGTGGGGGGGAGAGGAGAAAGGGAAGGGGGGCACAGCAGGCAAAAAAAAGAAAGCACCAGCCCGCCAGCAGAGGCGGGTAAAAGACCCGCCTCTGCTGGCGGGCTGCCCCTCTCTTCTCAAACAAGGCTGCCCTCCCTGCCTCTCCCCCTTCCCTCTCTTCTCAAACAAACTCTCTCTCAAATTGAGAGAGAGTTTGTTTGAGTGAAGTGAAAAACAAACACGTTTTAGTCCTCAAGGCTGCGACTGACAGCCAGCAACAGCCAGGCCGCACCTGATTGGCTAAGGTGCGGCATGGCTGAGCGTGGGCTGTCAGACGCGCGCCTATTGGCCTCCCTGCTTGACAGCTCCATATAAATAGCTGTCAAGCAGGGCAGAGTCCCGATCTACCGCTAGCCTGTCTACCGTTCAGTCTGTTCTAATAAAGCGCTGTTAACTTACTTCAGGAGCCTCCTGCCTCGTTCTTCCTCGGTCCACTTCACTGGCGATGACGACGGGATCCACAGGCCGTGAGTAACAGCCTAAGACAGAGACAGAAATTAGTATTTTTTTTCTCTCTGCGCTGCCGAGAGACATTAGCTGCTAAAACCATGGCTGCTATTCCTTCCCCCGTTCGCTCCTTTTGGAACCGTGAGTCATGGAAGCACTTCGAGTGCTTCCTAATAGCGAACAACAGGCAAGCCGTTGACGAGGCTAGGGCAGTGGAGCTGTCCGAGCAGTCTACTGTCGAGATGGCCAGGTTCCTGCCTCCGCCTCATCTGCCGGCGCCACGGGCCTGCCTGATAGATGAGCTGGTCCCACTGGTCCTTGCGATGGGAGACCCCAATAGTGGTCCCTGTCAAGGCCGATGGGTCCATCAGGATCTGTGCCGACTACAAGTCCACCATCAACCTTGGCCTCCAGGCAAACCCCTATCCAGTCCTTGTGGTGCAGCACCTGCTCCATTCCTTGGGGCAGGGCTGCACCTTTGCCAAACTGGACATGGCGCAGGCCTACCAGCAGCTCCCGGTGGATGACGATGCGGCAGCCACTCAGACCATCGTCACCCACTGTGGGGCTTTCAGTTGTCACCGCCTCCAATTCGGCATTTCCATTGCCCCGGGGATCTTCCAAAGCCTCATGGAGCGGCTGCTCCATGGGCTCCCTGGCATTGTCCTGTACTTCGATGATGTCATGATCGCTGCTACCAGCCGCTCAGGGCTCATTGAAGTACTCCGGAAGGTCCTTGACCGTTTCAGGGGTGCGGGTCTCAAATTAAAGCATAGCAAATGCTCCTTTGCTGTGCCTCAGGTGGAATTCCTGGCCTTCATGATTGACGCCCAGGGAATCCACCCCACCCCCTCTAAAGTAGCGGCCATTCGGAACGCCCCTGCACCCACCTCCAAGGCGAAGCTGCAAGCGTTCCTTGGCCTTTTTAATTTCTACGCACCTTTATTGCCTTACAAGGAGTCACTAGCCGAGCTGCTGCATCGGTTGTTCGACCGATCTGTGGCCTGGTGCTGGGGCAGCCGCGAAGCGCATGCGTTCGCGGCTGTCAAAGCCATGCTGACGTCAGAGGCAGTCTTAGTACAATACAGTGACAAGATGCCACTGACGTTAGCATGTGACACCTCCCCCATTGGTCTGGGGGCCATTCTGAGCCACATCCTTCTTAATGGCTCAGAGGCTCCCGTGGCTTTTTATTCCCAGACACTCTCCTCGGCTGAGAGGAACTACAGCCAGATTGACAAGGAGGCTCTGGCTGCAGTGTCCGGGATTTAAAAATTCCATGACTATCTGTATGGTCGGCATTTTACTCTCTACACTGACCACAAGCCTCTCCTTGGGATTCTGGCCGGTGATAGGCTGACCCCACCTATCCTTTCTCCCAGGATGACTTGCTGGATAGAGTTTCTTGCAGCGTACTCCTATACGCTGAGATACCGTCCTGGCAAGCAGCTGGGGCACGCCGATGCCCTTAGCCACTGCCCCCTCCCCTACACTGACCCACACCCGGTCCTATGTCTCTCGGTCCTCTCCATTGTGCATTTGGACCTCCCTCTGACATGGCCGCCCACTCTGAAGCTGACCCTGTTCTTTCACAAGTCATGGCATAGGTCCTGAGGGGCTGGCCTACAGGGAGTCTCTCAGGAGTTCCGCCCCTTTAAGACATATCAGTTGGAGCTGTCCCTGCACTGCAGGTGCCTGCTGTGGGGCTACAGAGTTGTCATTCCCCTCTCCCTCTGCCCCCAGGTCCTCTCCCATCTCCATGCGGACCATCCTGATATCGCGTGCATGAAGGCACTGGCCCGGAGTTACGTTTGGTAGCCCCGCCTGGATGACGAGATTGAGGGCTGGGTAGGGAGGTGTGTGCCCTGCCAAGTGTCCTGCCCTCCCCTCCCCTCCTCCTCCTCCCAGGAGTGGGAGTTGCCTAGGGGGCCTTGGTCCCGGCTACATCTCGATTTTGCGGGTCCCTTCCATGGGCTGGTATTCCTGGTGTTCGTGGATGCCTACTCTCGCTGGGTGGAGTTGGTCCTCATGTCCTCTACCACTGCCGAGAGTACGGTGTGGGCCTTGCAATGACTTTTTGCCACCCATGGCTTACTGGACATTGTGCAGTTCTCATCCATGATGCTCCAGACATTCCTGGCCGCCCAGGGGATCCGCCACGTGCCAGTGGCCCCTTACCATCCAGCCAGCAATGGCCGGGTGGAGAGGGAGGTCTGATTGGCCAAGGAGGCTTTGGGCCGCATGGACTGTGGTGACTGGCTGGCAAGGGTGGCTGCTTATCTTATGGCCCAGCACTCCACTCCTTGCCCCATCATGCGGAAAAGCCCCACAGAGCTACCGATGGCCGGCTCCTGCGGACTATCCTGGATAGATTGCACCCTCTCTATTCAGGGGAACAGCCTGGCAACCTGGGGGCCCCTTCCCATTCCTTCCAGATGGGTGACTTGGTCTGGGCCAGGAACTACACCGGGGACCCTTGGTGGGTGCCTGCCACCGTCACCAAAATAACTGGTCCCTGTTCCTACAGGGTCCACCTACCCAATGGCATCGAGTGGCAGCTCCATGTGGACCAACTAAGGCGCCGCCAGCCTCCAGAGGCCTCGACTCCATCTGACCCGCAGAGGTTGGCCGCCGTCGCCTTGCAGCCAGCCCCAGGCCCGTCGCAGTTTGCAGCCTCCGTTCCGCATGAGGCCTTCCCCAAGTCAGGCCACTCCTACCAGTTGCCGTGCCCCAGCAACCTGTTACACCGTCTCAAGCCATTCCCACATTTCCCAGTTCCGCCAGTTTAGGCCTTCTGCTACCAGGCCTTCCCAACCCCCTTGCCGCCTGCCAGCCAGTTTGTATTTTCCTGTCTGTTCAGGCCATGCCCCCACCGCCCAGCTTACCTCCTCCTGGGATTCCACCATCCGGACTAGGCCTCTGTGATGTCACCCAGAGCTCCACTCCCTCTGGGGAGGAGCTGCTACGGGGACATCTTACCTCTCTGGCGCCGCCTCTCGAACTGAGGCATTCTGGGCGTGTCCACCGTCATCCAGCCTATCTTCATGAGTACGCCTGCACCACGTCGATGCATACGCCCTTGCTGGGGGAGAAGAGGTGTTTTAGTCCTCAAGGCTACGACTGACAGCCAGCAACAGCCAGGCCGCGTCTGATTGGCTAAGGTGCGGCATGGCTGAGCGCGGGGTGTCAGACGCGTGCCTATTGGCCTCCCTCCTTGACAGCTCCGTATAAATAGCTGTCAAGCAGGGCGGAGTCCCCATCTACTGCTAGCCTGTCTACCGTTCAGTCTGTTCTAATAAGTCATTCTTCCTCGGTCCACTTCAGCACACATACACACAAATTACTCACAATAAAAAATTACTTACAAATTACAATAATTTTGAATGCCTCCCCCCTCCCTCCGTCTGACCCACATACCTTTTCCAGCTGTGTCACAGAGGATTTCAACTCTCCTCTTGTCTGCCACGAAGAAAATGTGAAAATGTAAAAAGAAAAAGGCAAGAGCTGCTCCAGCCAGGCTAGGATAGTTGCTGCTAGAGTCACCATGTGGATGCCTCTGCTTAACTGTTTAAAAAAAGCCTCTAAAAAAGTGCCCTCTACAGGAGGAGGTGAGAGAACCACGTGCCTCCTGTACATAAGGAATTTTTCACCTTTTAACCCTTGCTTAACTCTGCTCAAGTGATCATAAAGATAAAGGAGGCACGTGGTTCTCTCACCTCCTCCTGCAGTTAAACACTAAGCAGAGTCATCCACTGTGACTCTGGCAGCAACTACCTCAGCCTTTTTCCTTTTATTTCTTTTTCTTTTCAGGATGACAGTGGTGAGGCCCTGCCTCCCCGGCCTCCCCTGCCTGCATGTCGCAGATATCTATAGACATGAGAGTTTTATGGTGGTGTGTTCAAGAACATGATTCCTGCCATATTGTATAAAGTATTGTCATTGAGAAAAATGAATATCTTATATATCTTTTTATCATAATTAGCATTGTAATTAGTGTATGTTTTTCTCTGTGGTAGGTAGCTTTGGGGTTAGGGGTGAAATTCAGCAGATTCTGACAGTATCTGGAGAACCGGTAGCGGAAATTTTGAGTAGTTCAGAGAACCGGCAAATGCCACTTCTGGCTGGCCCCAGAGTGGGATGGGAATGAAGATTTTGCAGTATCCTTCCCTTGCCATGCCCACCAAGCCATGCCCACAGAACTGGTAGTAAAAAAATTGAATTTCACCACTGGGTTTAGTTAGAGTTTTCTTAAGACAGCCTCACAAGAGCTATGAAAGATAGGCCAATAAAATCATTCTTGTACTGCCTACAGTCAGCTGAAGATGATTTTAGCAACTTTTTATTTATTTCAGCTTCCCTCAGAGTGGCATTCATCAGTTCCATGTCCCAGAATTTCTAGCCAGTTGTATTAAAACATGTTGGTCACTTTCAAGGAACCGAAGGTAAAGCACTTAGGTTTATCTTCAGAACAATCCTGTATTTACGATTGAATTGGAGAGACTTATGGCTCAAATCACTGTACTTTGTGGTAATTGATTTATATCAGATTGTTTTGTTCAAACAAAGCTCAGTCTCTTAAGCCCAAATCAGGACAACTTTGTTGGTTCTAAGATGGCTATTTCATTTCTAAACAAGCCCCCCAAGATGGCTGATTTGCTCTTTCTATCCTCCTGGCAGGCATACAGATGTTCGACTTCTGTCAAATATTACAGAGGCAGAACTAATCCTCTTTGTGCAGCAAAAAAACCCTCCTTCTAATATAAGCCTCACCAGCTGGGTCAAAACCTCTCCCAGCTGGGTCTAAAAGAATCAAATACCAGTGTCAATCTCGGCCTTTCATTCCAAAGGCTTGAAATATCCACATTGCTCCCACTTAGCAACATGCCAACCAAAACATTCTTTGCAGCATCACAAGCAGAAGTGATATTCAGCCGGTTCTTACCGGTTCAGGTGAACTGGTAGCGGTGGCTGCTGGGGGCTCCACCCCCGTCCCAACTTAATGCGCGATCTTCTGCACATGCGCAGAAGGCAGTGGTGCAGGTGGGCGAAATGCTCACATTTGTGAACCGGTAGCAAGGGTAAGTGAATCCCATCACTGACCACAAGCCAAATAGGCTAATGTAGTGATGTACAGTGAGCCTCTCAAGATGAACATGTCAGGGGGATACAATTCCATACATGTGGCAAAGTGGCTGGAGTTTTCCCTGGGGATGTAGAAGATTCAGGTGCAACTGCCGTGAAATTGACAGTACGGGTAGTCCTCGACTTATAACCATTCATTTAGGGACAGTTCAAAGTGACAAGGCACTGAAAAAAATGCCTTTATGACCATTTTTCATACTTACGACTTTTGCTGAATCCCATGGTCACATGATCAAAATTCAGGCACTGAACAACTGGCATATATTTGTGATAGTTTACTCTCCTGAGGTCATATATAACCTTCCCATTTGTAACCTTCCCAGCTGATTTCCAACAAGCAAATCCAATGGGGGAAGCCAGATTCGCTTAATGACTGCATGATTCACTTAATAGCTGCAGGCCGGATTCACAGTCAACAACTGTAGCAAAAATGGCTGCAAAGTGGAGCAAAACTCACTTAACAGCCACCTTTGTTTATTATGGAAATTTTGGGCTCGGTTGCAGTCGTAAGTCGAGGACTACCTGTAATGTTTTGTTTGGCATTATGTTACACACTTCCCAATTGTCCATTTATTTGAGGAAAATATTAGCTTTTCTTCTTTATGAGTTCTTACAAGATTTATCGACATTGTTCTTTGAAAGTCCCTACTTTCCCTCTTCTGTTGGTTTGTTCTTCTGACTGGCAATTTGAGAATGATGACTCATTTTAATCTTGTCTGTCTTGTTTTCTGTTTTTCTTAATGTTTGTCCCGCATGGCTGTAGTGTGCACTTACTTGTCCACTTGTTTGAGCTAGTTCTTACACAAACTACCAACGCATGATGTGGCAAGGAATATTTTTTCAAATTGCTCTTTGCAGTGCTTGATCGTGAGCTACGAAAGAGTGACTGGCTCAGGGTCACCCCACTGACTTCTGCACCTCTAAGGGAGAACTAGAATCTAGGATTTGGTTTTCTTAGCCCAACATCTTAATCACAACACAGTATGTATTGGCCCTTATTAATCCTTATTAAAGTTAATTTCTTATCATTTAAAAATAAACCCTCTGGATATGTTTATTTCTCATACAATAGTAATGAACTTTAAAGCAATTTTAAAGCAAAACATTTGCTAGACCAATTCTCGAATACAGCTCATCTGTCTGGAACCTGCACTGCATATCGGACAGTAACACAACTGAGTGAGTCCAGAGATATTTATCTTTTGGTAACCCAGGCAGCACTTTTGAAAATGACCACACAGGGCCACAGTTAACATCAGTGCTATCCTATTCTTGTTGCTCTTTAAGGATGAGGGTGGGATCAGTTGAAATGCAATAACAAGACGCAAACAAAGAACCAAATGCCAGATGAAAATCAGTGCTTGTAAATCACTCTGATATTAAACTATAATAGAATAATATGAGGGTTCTCCCTTGTAGAGAACCAGCAATTTTTATGAAAGCAGATGAAAAGCCTACTAATTCTATACTATACTATATTTCAGTAGCTTAATATGACAGAATGACATTACTGCATCTTCTGGATGCTTTTATGCCTCTAACACAACATTATAAAATATATCCAGTCATTAAATGCTAATGATAGGAAAAAGAAAACTGGGGATGGGGAAATTGTGTGACATTAATACCAGCTGCAAAGTATTTATGTAATAAATTCTGGGCAGAAACTGCCTAAGTAAGCCATGTGAATGTCAACGCCAAGACATGTAATCCCTCAAGATTTGTAACCATGCTTAACTAATTCCTGAAGAGTTGTAAAAATGGGAGTCTGCCTTGAGGGTAAAAATGAGCAGCTAGAGGATCATTTCTCAGAGTGCTCATACTTTTATTTTTACAGGAGGGCATGTGTTGGCAAGCTTAAGCAGCCAACATCAGACATTGTTCTCAGCTCCATCAGCATGGAAGTACCTGAACTCCATTCTTAGTACTAATCATACCAGAAGATTGCCTGGAAATTCAAATTCCTTTCACGTACTTCATTTTACTACAACATACACCAAGGCAGTAGATGAACTTCTTGGTGGGTTGTAAAGGAAGGTCCCAGTTTGCTAGCAATACCACACTCAACAAAGAAGGGACACAACTCTTAATTCCCTCTGTTAAATATACTGAGTGATTATATTTATTTAATTCTTGACTTACAACACTTACAAATTCTTGAATTACAACAATTCATTTAGTGACTACTCAAAGTTACAATGGTACTGAAAAAAGTGACTTATGACTGGTCAGATCATAATATGATCCGATGGGCTTTGGTTGGAGTTACAGACTCTTATCAGGCCATTCTTGTAATCACAGACTCCATGAAAGAGTATGTAGGTCTCTTATAGGATAATATGTCTTCAGTATTTACATGGAGTTTTGTGTGTGTGTGTGTGCGTGCGTGCATGCGTGCTTCCTTGTGCCAAAGATGTGAGACAAGAAAATTTGGTTGATGAATCTAAAAAAAAAAACAGAAAAAGGGGAAACGCCTTTAAAAAGATAAAGAATACTTAGAAAAATACATGAAAGGAGATATGAAGAAAGATATCTGAGGTTGGGGTGGGGTGCCTATAACTTTTTGTAGGCCAAGGATATATACTGTGTTTATCTCTACTTTGCCCAACAAATGCTTTGGCCCTGCCTCTTTTATCTGCATTTTCAGTTATGGGAACAGAAGCTAAAAAGAAGTTTGCAATTGGTTCAAGATTAGAACTGCTGCACCCAGCCTGCAAAAATCCAGACTCCCATGGATGGAAGCAAAGGTTATGTTAGATGTACCTCTTTTCTGCCAACTAGTGGTCATCCATAGCTCAGACATGATACAGATAATCCTTCTGGCAACCCTCCCTTGCTTCAGCAGTCTCAGCCCATTGCCAGGGGTCATGCTGATGTGTCTGCCCCATGGGGTGGGTTTGTACGAGCCCACCCTGGACTTGCCAAGTGCCTGGGTGCAAACATTCTAGCCTGACCTGCTGCCTGCAACAGCTTCTGCCCATTAATTTTCCCATTAGGTGGGAAAAAAACCAAGCACTTTTCTATAGTGACAGATAGATTAATCAAGTGTACAAAAGAATGTAGCTTATTATTTTCTCAATCCCATAAAATCTTGCCTTAGCATATACTGCATTTCTATGCTTAATTGTTGTTTGTCGTTTTATGAGCTCATTTAATTTAGTTCTGAATTTTGAAGGCTGAATGCCAAACAATTTGAAAGTGAAACAGGCCAACCCGAAAAGAAAACAAAATTAAAAATCCTAAACAGGTCTGACAAGTCTTCAGGACATACAGAAGTTGATAGCAGCTGAGCTTATAGGCATGATGGGTATGATCTAAAGCAGGGGTGTCAAACTCAATTTCATTGAGGTCTGCATCAGAGTTGTGTTTGACCTCTCAAGGGGTGGTGGTAGATGTGGCCAGGGTGGGCGTGGCCAGCTCAATGTCACTTGTGTTGGGGGCATCTGCGGTGGCCCAAGCACTCTGCCAGGGAAAACCGGCTCCCAAATTCTGTTTTCAACTGCGATGGCCTCCTGCAACCCTTTGCCAGTGAGCTGGGGAGAGCCGCATGCCTGTCCGCTGTTTCTAGGGCGGCCCAGTGGACCAGATCTAAGCACCCCATGGGCCAAATCTGGCCCGCGGGCCTTGATTTTGACACCTCTGGTCTAAAGACTCATGAAAGATGGATAGCTGTCATAGAAGCAAAAGCACATTGTTAGATCAATGACTGAGCAAAAAGCTTTGGAGCTGCATAGGATCCCCCCTGAAGGCCAGGTCAACTTTTGGGGATTCACATAATTGAAGTTGTTGTTTATTTCTTCTGAAATATTGCAAATATCTTGGGGTGGGCAGGGTAGGTCAGCTGATTAGCTGTAGTCAATTGAGACAGTGGTCTTTATACAATACAGGTTTTGTGGTGCCTTTCCAAGTGTGGATATTTTGTTATACGTTTTTGATATATTTTTGAATTTTTGCTATTCAAGGTTTTTGTTAGACATGTTTGGGAAGTATTCTCAGTAATAACTGAGAATGTGGAAAATATCAGAGGGGTCAATAGAATCTAAGATTTTTTTTTTTTAATGGAGAGGATGCTTTGAATATATGGTAGGTTTCAGTTTATCTTACTGGCAATAAGAAATTAGTTCAGCCAACCATTTTTTTTCTTTTGTTGGTTGACAACAAGGGGAGATGTAAGTATTTTTCCTCTGTGATCATTTGGTACTCAAGCATAAAATGATTGACTACATGGGAACTTAGCCATACAGTTGACCATGTGTAGGAATTGTATTCATTCTTTTGTGAATGTTGTGTTTTGCTTCTCTTGGTCCCTTTGGCTGATGATGAATTTTAATTCAGGGTAATGCGAGTTTTCCACTTTGCTCAGAGTTCACTATATTTATAAGATGGATGAATTTTGGTTGGCTTTAAAAAAATATTGTTTGTAGTTTTGTTTTTGGGCAAATAGTTGCAATGAGTGGCTGACAACAACAACAACAAAATTAGTAGCAATAACAATAAATTTACATTAGTAATATATGTTAGCCTGGATATAATTTGTTTTTGTTCTACCTGTCTTACCACATTTCTGCATCTGATTAGCAATCTGGGCAGACACCAAAGGCAGAATAAATTTCCCCTCACTACTTGGCAGAGCATGCAATCAGTTTAAAATGGCATTGCACAAACACAGTGCTACACCTTGATAAATAATGATTTGGGTTCATTCTCATCCTTTGCGTCATTCCCCACTCCCCCCATGCTTCTTTTCCCAATGCTGAGTTAAAATACTCTCCAGTTAAAATGCTCTCCAATCTTTCTTCAGTCAGCAGTAAACTTCCTGGTACAAAATCCACAACAGCCATTGCTGATCCCTGCTCATTACTCCTGCCATTGGTTTGACTCATTGTCAAATGGTACTGTCCAGAGTATGCACACACAGAGCATGATAAGCAATGTGATTGGCTGATTCCTCTGGCTTTGCTGTTTTCCTTTTTCTATGTCAACAGCTGGAGGAACGGGAATCTACCAGTCACAATGCTGTGGCAGGTGTAGGGTCGATCTGATCCAAGGGTGGGTTCTGGCAGGCACTATTGCCGGTTTGCTTGTGTACATGCTGCACAAGCATGCACAGTGCAATTAAAATTGTTCTGTGCATGCATAGAACTGAAATGGTGCCGCCTAGGGGGCCAGTTCAGGGGCATGGCAGGCTGAGTCGCTGCTGGTTCCAGCGACCCAGGCCGCCAAACCACTACCAGTTCGGCCAAACCAGGCCAAACCGGTAAGAACCCACCGCTGATCTAACCATCTCAATACTCCTTCCGGTGTCCTGTTCTACATTCCATTTTGTCTTAACTATAGTTGACTAAAAGAAAAGAAAAACACACAATCACAAAAACATACCACACCATATCAAAATCCCTTTCAATTAGGATTTCTGTATTTATCAAATGCATATTCTTTTTTCCTTTCTTCAATGAGACTCCGTGCTCTCCTCACAAGCCAGTGAGAAAGTGGGTCCCCTCACTTCCTTGTTTTGCTGCAATATTTGGCAAGGACCAAATTGATAAAATGATGCATGCAGTATTATGATGCAAACCCCACCCCATGCATGTTAAAAATAGGAGGGCTTGCATTAATGATACTTCAATTCATTCTCTTGCCAATTTTGAATTCAGCCTTCACACCCATCCCCACAGCTGGAATCATCTTAAGGGGGAAGCAATATTTGTAGTAGTGATACAGCTAAAAACAATTTCAGCACATTTCTGGTCTACAGACATGGCAAAGACATTATCATGGTGACAGAATAAAAGTAATTTTCTCCTAAGGCATATTTGTATATCACAATACAAGTGGGGGAAAGCTATTGTATATGTCTGCATCTCTTGTACATTCTATGCTCGTGTTTTTCATGTATTTTATTCCATTTCTCAACCTTGGCAACTTTTAAGATGCGTAGGAAATTCTGAAAGTTGAAGATTAATCTACAGCGTGGCTCATCTCTTGAATTCTGCATTTTTTAGCTTATGTTTTGCTTCTAGCATTATACATTTTGCATTGTTATCACCAAATTCCACTATTTAATTGAAATATGTGTTAAGCTATAACTGTCCATTAAGATTCTCAGTCACCCAGGTCATGGTTGTCCCAAAGACAACTGGACTTTGTTTTTCCTTGAAGACGTTTAGCTTCTCACCCAAGAAGCTTCTTCGGAACTGAAGAAGCTCCTTGTACGAGAAGCAGAACATCTTCAAGGAAAAACAAAGTCCAGTTGCCTTTTGAAAAAACACCTTTGAGTTAAGCTACAATTCCTAGAATTCTCAGCTACCATTTATTATAGTAACACATCTGGAAGATATTGAGTGGGAAAATGTTGGCTTTTGGTGTATCACATAGCTGGGATTATTTGGCGTCAAATACTTGACAAATATGTTGTTATAGCTCAGACTTTTTCAGCTCTGTCTAATTTGTCCACTAAGTATAACCATTCTTTGCAACCATATTAAAACTGTAGAACAGAAGTTGATTAATATTCTATTTCAGACTGGTAAATTATATTCCTATTTTAAAATTATTTTAGATACTTTATATTCATGAATGTTCTATTTGCTATTTTACAAGTACACTGCAAACTAACTTCCAAGGTCTCTTTAATTTGTATCATACTAAACTGACATAATGGCATTGGTGACTGCAAGGTCAAATAGAAAAGATTTTTTAAACAACAGCTGTGCAAACATGAGGACAGCAACTGGAAAAAATGAGGCTTCTTGGATTAGTGATTATACATGTTCTCTCTGCTGTATTTTATTAAAGAAAGGGCGTCCCCTTGTGATGGAACCATATATATATATATATGCACTGCTTCAAACTCTAAACAGATGCTGTAAAATTAAAGTCAACTTGACATAAAATGAATTGCCTTGGATTCAACAAATTTGCCCAGAGAATATTGAGAATTTGTACACATTGCTTCCAAAATTTGATAATGAAGAAAGTTTCACTATAGGTGAATTATAGGTGACTCCTTTGAGAGAAAGGTAGTGCAATCACACGTAACCAGAGTGAACATTATTATTTTTAGTCCAATGCTGAACAGTCCTATGATCATCTAAGAAGAATATGTATCCTAAATAGAAAAAATAATTGCAGTGGCAAATGAACTTCAATAAAAAGTCAGTATTAACTTTTACACTAAAGAGAATGTCCACAAGTAGGCAAAAAAGTAGTGGAAGCAGGAACAGGTACCAACTTCCTCCTGGCTTACCATTAACTTTGTTTGTGGAAAGCTGGCAGAGTATCAAAAATCACAATTGTGTGACCATGACAACACATCAAATGGCCAGAAGTTTGTGAATAAAATTAGTCTGAACAAGGTGGAAGTTTCAATTCCACAGAAATTGGATTCTTCACAGGACCTGGATATTTTCACGCATTATTTAAGTTAGCCGATTTTAGGTAACTTTGATTCATTATACAGTATTTTGCAGCATAATGCAGAGTTTGGGTTAGCTTGAGAGTACAAACAGATAAGTACGAGAATTTTAGTAGTATATGTATTCAATTAAAACCCTGTTTTATGTCCTATTTTGCTGCAAATGTTTTACAGCATGAATAACTCCTATCAGTAATTCAGTTATTATCTGATAGTTACAATTACTATCAGTAATTTTTTAAAGATTTGAATTTATAGATTTTTAATAGATAAAAGGAAGAAATCAGTATATATTTTTTAAAGATTTAAATTTATAGATTTTTAATAGATAAAACGAAAAAAATAGTTATTTGTATGACTTTTGGGATATAGGTAATACTCAAACTTACAACCAGCTGTATTATGACCAAAGTTAAAACAGACATGGAACGGGTACTTTACAGCCCATTAAGCACCCCCCCCCCGCTATCACAAATGGTCATACTGACCCCATCACATGACCTTATCACATGACTTCATATCAGGCAGGTCAGCTCTGGGACCCAATGTGGCATTCTGCAGTCATGTAACTACAATTAGACCTAACGACCACAGCATTTGCTTAACCACCATGAAAAAGGCTAGAAAAAGACTTCCTGTTATCTGGGTGCTTTGACTTATGACCAGATTTGCAGTCCCAATTGCAGTCATTAGTTGAGGCCAACCTGTAAAGCTTTGAAATATCCCTAATTAACAACCAATGATTGAGACATTAAAGAATATGTAATAGGCCACTGTAGCTGCAATATGAGCTTAACAGTCCCATGATCATATAAGTATTTTAAGTAAAATAAATAAAAGCCATATATTTCGGTAAATGTACCGAAAATGTAAAATACCATAAATTAATTGTTCATGTTTATTGGATGACATTAAAATGTAAGCCTTTAATTAGTTTAATCAATGTTATTATGTTAAGAAAAATATATTGAAAATATACATTTTTAAAATATTGAATATTAAAATAATGGAAGGGATGTATATTTGAAATAGGCTTCGGACATAATCATATGGCTTAAAAATTTGTGATTTTGAATTCTACACCAAAACCCAAGAATTTATTATAAAGGGAGAGAAACTACAGTTACTGAGCAAGGGTATAGGAAAACAAAAACCAAAGTAGTTGATAATGAACAGTGCGAATTTGCAATATCTTGGGTTAATGGTCATGCATTCATACTGTTTATGAATTTACTCTTTATCAAAATAATGAGAATTGTGAGCAATATGGATCTATGTGACGAAGGTTTCATGGTGCATATAACTATAAATCTATAGACTTTTTTTGCCAAATATATGCTTATGTGTTTTCATATAAATAGCTGTATAAAGGTAAAGTTCCCTTCACACATATGTGCTAGTCGTTCCAGACTCTAGAGGGCAGTGCTCATCTCCGTTTCAAAGCTGAAGAGCCAGCCCTGACTGAAGACGTCTCTGTGGTCATGTGGCCAGCATGACTAAACGCCAAAGGCGCACACCTTCCCATCAAAGGTGGTTCCTATTTTTTCTACTTGTATTTTTACATGCTTTAGAACTACTAGTTGGCAGAAGCTGGGACAAATAAATAGAAGCTCACTCCGTTACGCAGCACTAGGGATTCGAACCACCGAATTGTCGACCTTTCTGATCGACAAGCTCAGCATCTTAGCCACTGAGCCACCACGTCCCTATAAATAGCTGTATAAGCCTGTGAGAATGTTGCATGTTAACAAGGGGTGTCAAAAGACCAACAGGCATTGCCTTCTGGGAAGAACATCATAACAAGGTGAGAAACCAAATTAGTCCCATTTCTGATCAGAGAAGGAGCAAATTCTCCGTGCTAGAAAGTACATTTGGTTCCAAATGTTGATTTCCTCAGTCTGAGTAAACTTAAAGGAGCATTTCTTGCTTTCATCCTTTAGTTGGAGGCCAAGAGTTGTCGATTTCTATATATCCAAGTTGAATTAAGCTTGGTCCAAATGATCGTACAGTACTTATTTCTTCTATTTTTTTCAGAATGATTTCTTTAAAAAATTAGGTTTAAATATAAAAACAAAAACCCACAATTTTTTTTAAAAAAGTTATTTCGACAAAACATTTGAAGTAAGCTGATGCAGAAGTTGGACAAAGGCACGTAAGCTTGCATTTATTTTAACAGCTTTAAAAGCACATTTAAAGTAAGTATGGTTTCAACTTCTCAGCAGATTATGGATCTGTTTTTTCTGTTCCTTGAGCCTCCTCTCATGAACAGGAACTCTTATAGGCAATTTGTATGTCCTTGTCCTTCTCTCTGTAAGGGAAAAAATCAAACACACATTGTTAGATTATGCTAGCATGTATTGAAGTAGGTACTGGAAAGATTTCTTTTCTTTCATCGCTTTCAGGAGAATGTTAATAGGCTTTTCATAGGAGATAAAACTAGCTTTGCAATCAAATTTTGCTACATTTTATATGTTCCCTTAGAAAGCAAAAAAGGCAATTATTTTCCTCTTATTTTCAATTATTTCAATTAATAATTATTTTCAATTATTATGAGTTAGGTGCTTTCATAATTGTTTCTGTGACTACATTGCTCAGTCAGTTCAAAAATTATGGAGCAGAAAGACTATGAGAGTTTTTAAAGAAAAACTGAGAACATATTCAGCTGAATAGTTTTTACATAGGACCAGAGGAGAACTCTGAGAGGAAAGGTGAAGACAGAATAAATTTGACAAATGGAATCAACAATCTCTGGAAACATTATTTTTTGGTGTTAGAATTGCAAACTGGATTGGAAATTGATATAAATTACCTACCGTATTTTTCAGAGTATAAGACACACCTCCCCCCCTAAAAGAACGTGGAAATGTTGGTGCATCTTATACACTGAATACAGCCATTTTTGGCCTCCCAAAGCCCCACCCCCGCATCCCACTTCTGTAGAAAAATGGGCCGTTTTCTGAAAAAATTGAAGCTTTTTTACCTTCCCTCAGTCCCCAGCAGCACTCTGCAGGCTTTAACAGGGCTGGGGCAAGGCAAAAATGCCCCTATTGTTGCAAAAAATGGGCAAAAAACGGGCCATTTTTCACAGTAACTGAGGCTCTTTTCCCTTCCCTCAGCCTCCAGCAGGCTTCAGCAGGGCTGGGGCAAGGCAAAAACGGGGGCGTTTTTTGCCCCTGTCCTGCTGAAGCCTGCAGAGTGCTGCTGTGGGCTGAGAGTTAAGGCAAAACCTTTATTTCTTACTTACTTCTTTGAAATCTTGGTGCTCTTATACACCGGTGCATATTAGTCCGAAAAATACAATAATTAGTGTGTGTGATCCTACTATAAATGATCTGTTTGATTTACACTGTAAAAGCACAATTCTTTATTTGTGAAGATTGTATTATTTGTATATTCTCCCCCCCCCCCCAAAGTCAAATATTATTAAAATAATATTTTTAATACAAGATCATGTAAAGACCCCCATAAGAAATAAATAAAACAAAAGAATGATTATTTCTAGGTAAATATCTAACTTTTGGAAATAGCCAATACCGAATACTATCAGAGAAATAATTGGTTTCACAATTTTGTGACTCTCTCCTGTCAATAAATGTTGGTCAGATGTTACATTCTTCGAGAATGGAAGAATCATTCACTTCCCAATAGGTTTTCAGAGGGGCTGAGAGATAGGAAGTTGAAACGAAGTAAGTAATTAAGCACAGATGCCTCAACCGATTTTATAAAGTTCATGCCACCTTACATAGCGAATTATCTTCTAATTTCAAATTACCTGTTTATCATACAAAGCATACATTCATTTGCATATGTTTCTCCATCAGTTCCGCAAACTGGATTAAAATTCCTTGGGCATCCAGGCAGGGTGTACAAGTTACACTGAGGCTAGAAATAGACAGATATACCAATATATTACTCAAATTCATATTTTAAAATGTTTCAACATTGTAGTTTAAGTATGTTTAGGTGAATATATATATTGAAAATATTGCTTTCAATTTACCCTATAGCACAAAAATTATCCATTTTTATAAAGAACAAATATCAACTCACATAACTTAAAATGATAGACCAGTTGCCAAGTGGCTCCATGTAAAATAAGGTCCAAAACAGCAGTACTGTGAAAATTTCCCAATCTAATAACTTATTATATTTGATCCAGATCGGACACTAATGATGAAATCAAGCAATATGTGAAGACTTGTTAAAAAAGAATTAAAAGAAATGTTATATCACAAAGAATTTCATCTATTTCAGGCAGTTCAGATTGCAAATCTTGCTCTACTTTAAACTTTAAAAGTTCAAAAAAAGCCTAACTTTATGTTCAAGGTTTCAAGGTTTCAAGGTTTATTAAACTTGTATGCCGCCCTATTCCCGGAGGGACTCAGGGCGGCTAACAAACCAGAAGGGAAGGGAACAATACAGAAAGCAAAAAAGCAAAAGACAAACAACAAAATACGGAAACAATTTAAAAGCTGTCAACAGTCACACAATTCAAGTGGGGAGGGAACTCAACAACCCCAGGCCTGTCGGAACAGCCAGGTCTTGACGGCTTTGTGGAAAGCCTGAAGGGTGGTGAGGGTCCGGATCTCCACGGGGAGATCGTTCCAGAGGGCCGGAGCAGCCACAGAGAAGGCCCTCCTCCGGGTGGTCGACAGTCGGCATTGGCCGGCGGATGGAATTCGGAGGAGGCCTAGTCTGTGGGATCTAATAGGTCTTTGGGAGGTAATTGGCAGAAGGCGGTCTCTCAAGTACCCAGGTCCAATACCATGTAGGGCTTTATAAGTGACGACTAGCACCTTGAAGCGCATCCGGAGACCAATAGGCAGCCAGTGCAGCTTGCGGAGGATAGGTGTAACGTGGGTGTACCGAGGTGCACCCACAATCGCTCGCGCGGCTGCATTCTGGACAAGCTGAAGTCTCCGAATACTCTTCAAGGGCTGCCCCATGTAGAGCGCATTACAGTAGTCCAGTCTTGAGGTCACAAGGGCGTGAGTGACTGTTGTGAGAGCCTCCCGGTTCAGGTAGGGACGCAATTGGTGCACCAGGCGAAC
Source organism: Thamnophis sirtalis (assembly GCF_051295495.1). NCBI lineage: Eukaryota > Metazoa > Chordata > Lepidosauria > Squamata > Natricidae > Thamnophis > Thamnophis sirtalis. The sequence continues at coordinate 104,273,128 of NW_028261385.1, read as the reverse complement.
CTGGGCAAATGCCCCCCTGGTCACAGCCGATAAATGATGTTCTAAAGTCAGCTGTGGGTCCAGGAGGACTCCCAAATTGCGTATAATTTCACCCCCCAGCCTGAGAGATGGAATACATGGCCAATTATTGGGAGGGAAAAACACAAGCCACTCGGTCTTGTCAGGATTGAGTGCAAGCTTGTTTACCCCCATCCAGACTCTAACAGCCTCCAGGCACTGACACATCACGTCAACCGCTTCACTGAGTTGGCACGGGGTGGACAGATACAACTGTGTATCGTCCGCGTACTGGTGATATTTTATCCTGTGCCGCCGAATGATCTCACCCAGCGGCTTCATGTAGATGTTAAACAGGAGGGGGGACAGGACCGAACCCTGCGGCACCCCATACTTAAGGGGCCTAGGGGGTCAACCTCTGCCCTCCAACTAACACCGACTGCGACCTGTCCGAGAGGTAGGAGGAGAACCACCGAAGGACGGTGCCTCCCATCCCCACCTCTCGCAACCGTCCCAGAAGGATACCATGGTCGATGGTATCGAAGGCGGCTGAGAGGTCAAGGAGCACTAGGACGGAGGCATGACCCCCGTCCCTGGCTCTCCAGAGATCATTGGTCAGTGCGACCAAAGCAGTTTCCGTGCTGTAGCCAGGCCTGAATCCAGACTGAAAGGAGTCTAGATAATCGGTTTCATCCAAGGACCGCCGGAGCTGAGAGGCCACCACTTTCTCAACAACCTTCCCAACAAAGGGGAGGTTGGAGACTGGACGATAGTTATTTAGAATGGCTGGATCCAAGGACGACTTCTTCAGGAGGGGTCTTACCACCGCCGCCTTTAGGGGGGGGGGAAGAAACCCTCCCGAAGGGAGGCGTTAACTATCGCCTGGATCCAGCCCCGTGTTACCTCCCTGCTGTTCAACGTGTTTAATACTGAAAAGATTCAAATAATGTAAATGAAGTAGATATATGTTACTTTAAATATAGCTATTGGCCTTTAATTCATGCAATGTGACACTTTTACAATAGATTGAACTCTGTAGTGTTTGCTTGCAGTATAAAATATTTTAGATTCTCTCATTGAGAAAAAAGCATTAATCAAAATATACACTTTGGAAATACATTTTGTTTACTATAATTATAACCCACTCACTTCTGGTAAAACTACAAGCCTTTGAAATACAATCTCTGAAATAAAAAAACTTCAGAAACCAGGAGACTGAGTTCTAGTCCTGCCTTAGACCCTAAAGTCAGTGTGACTTTGGGCAAATGACCCTCTCTCAGCCCAACCCACCTCACGGGGTTGTTATTAAGGGGGGAAGCAGGAAGAAGGAGTATCAAATATGTTCACCTCTGTGAGTTATTTGTAAAAATATTAGAAATGGGATAGATATAAATAAATAACACATTTAGCTATAGTGACATTTTTATAAAACAAACCTGATTAAGCAAAAACAAATTAGATATTTAACATATTAAAATGCTCCTGAGAGCCATTCAATGTAAAAGTTCACTGTGAAATTATTAACAAAGAACTATGTTAGAAGGTTATTAACAAACATGATAAAATTCCTTTAGGAGTATCAAAACTTAAGAACTGAGCAGCAACTTCCCCTCCATTTTACAATTCCCTATGTTTGGCTACGGAGATCAAATTCTTCCTTCTTTTACAATTTTTTCTTGTATTTCAGTGACTTCCAAATGGTCATCTTAGATTTCTTAATTAACATTTCAACATCAAATGATTTTTCTAAAAATTTGATGTTGAAGTAAATAGAGAGGACAAAAGGAGGAAACTACAAAGTCCAAACTTTCAACCTTGTCTCTTGTTTGGATGAGATTCTAAACAAAAACCTAGTTGGTAATGAAAGCCTAAGTCTAATATTTATATAGAATAATATTTCATTTATTTCATTTCATTTATTAAATTTATACGCCGCCCAATCCCGGAGGATTCCAGGCGGCTTACAATGAAAGAAGAAAAAAAGAAAAGCAAAATAAGTAAAAAAAAATAGTTTAAAATACACAACACACATACTAATCGGGGCTGGACCTTAACACTAAGGTCAACAGCCCCAGGCCTGCCGGAACAGCCAGGTTTTAACGGCTTTCCTGAAGGCCATGAGAGTGGGTAAGGTCCGCACCTCTGGGGGTAGCTGATTCCACAGGGTCGGAGCAGCCACAGAGAAGGCTCTCCTCCGGGGACCCGCCAGCCAACACTGACCGGCTGACAGAATCCGAAGGAGGCTAAGCATAGTGAAAACATTCCAAATATCTGCCCTTCGTGAAAAACCATAATTTTCTAACCCAATAATCTTTGCAGCAAAATGCACAACTCCATATGACAATTAAAACTGAAGATTGGGATGCGGAGGGCTAGCCTTCATTTTCAAAAGAGGGCTAGCATTCGTTTTCAAAGGACGAAAGATGTTTCCGATAATGCTTTTCATTTCTGTTAGGATTTAGTTTCCAAATTGTTTTTTTCCCTGTGCAGTTAACATACCCCAGAAACATTTTGGTTCATGTTTACTCTCTGCGGACTATAGCTTGAAGCACGAAAACGTCAACATCATCTTTGGGCATACGGTAAACAGATTATTTCCTTTCTCAGCTGCAAAGCTTTCCAGCAGTTCTGTGAACTTTCCAATTATGGGCAGCAACTTTCTGATCGAAAAGAGGGAAGCTTCTCATCTGAGCTCTGACTTCTATTTTGACTCCCTGATAGCTATGAGCACAAAAAGCCTGTCCCCATTGCCATCCAGGTGGCTCACACAGCATGCATACGCGCACGCACGCGCGTGCACACACACGCACACACACAAATACACACACAGACACAGACACACACACACCCACGGGCTTGCTGCAGGATGAACCAGCAACCCTACTTCGAAACTAACTTTTTAATGAACTTTGCAAATTACAAAGTAACTCTTGAGACGAGAAGAACTTGCTTACTCCTTGGACTCTCAATACTCACATCTGTGGTACTTGTCGCAAGAGAAAGCATCAACAGGAGTCCTGGGGTGCGGATGGAAGGGAAAAAAGGATGGAGAGGTTACTAGGGGAGACCAAAGTCTCGCACAAATAATTGCCATGATTACCGTACCACAGTCCCTGGAGCCCTCCCCCCCCAACTCGGTACTCTCTCGGGGTTGCCAACTGACCCCCACGGAGAAAGCAGTGCCAAGGATTTCCCCTGTGCCCTCGGACAGCGACCTGATGCAAAGGAAAGCATCGCGGGAGGCGCAAAGGGATTAACGTTTCAACCGCGGCCGGGGTTTGCTAGAAGCAGAGCAGCTGGGGAAAGCCGGCCACCCGCTTCCCACGTTTGAGCAGGGAGAGAGAGACTCGCGGCGGTACCTGCCAGCGCCCACAGCAGCTTCTTCATGATGGGAAAGGGAGAAAGACGGGGAAAAAGCAAACGCCTGGCGAGATGCGCTCGCCGCTCCAGTTATAGCGTGCGCCTGGAGAAGCCACACCCCCTGCCATCGGCACAACGACGGTTCCGCCCACCTGCTCCCCCGAGTGCTCCGCCTCCTCTGTGCGCGTGCGCAGTGAGTTGGCTGGGTATGCGCGCGCCTAATACCGGTGGTTCAATGCGCTATCGAGTTGCAAGAATGGAGTAGACCAGGGTAGGGTGAGGTAGAATTAGAATAGAGTAGGGGATGGTAGAAATTAGAATAGAATAGAATAGGCTGGAAGGAACTTGGAGGTCTTCTAGTCCAGCCCCCTGCCCAAGCAGGACAACCTATACCAATTTAGATAAGTGACTGTCTAGACCAGTGGTTCCCAACGTGGGGTTCACTCCCCACAGGGGGGCAATTTGATTTTTAATGGGGGCAATTTGAATCTTGTTTAAACCAAGTTAATGGCCTTTTAGGCTTCCTCAGCATGAGTAGAGTTCACTTTTTGAGTAAAGTAAGAATTATATGTCAGGAGGGGGGTATCAGGATTTTAGAGATGCTTAGGAGGGGCATGGCCAAAAAAAGGTTGGGAACCACTGCTTAGACTCTTCTTAAAAACGTCCAGTGTTGGAGTGCCCTCAATTACTGGAGGCATACTGTTCCACTGGTTAGTTGTCCTCACTGTAAAGAAGTTTCTCCTTAATTCCAGGTTGCTTCTTTCCTTGGTTAGTTTCCATCCATTGCTTCTTGTCCTGCCTTCGGGTGCTTTGTAGAATAATTTGAACCTCTCTTCTTTGTGGTAGCCCCTCATATACCAGAATACTGCTGTCGTGTCACCCCTAATTCTTCTTTTCTTCAGACTAGCCAAACCCAAATCCTGCAACTGTTCTTTGTATGTTTTAGTCTCTAGGCCTTTGATCATCTTAGTTGCTCGTCTCTGAACTTTTTTTTCAAAATCTCAATATCTTTTTTGTAGTATGGTGACCAAAATTGGTTGCAATATTCCAGGTGTGGTCTTATTAAGGATTTATAAAGTGTTACTAGAGAGAGTCCCGATGATTCCAGTGACGTATATCATTATCCAAGAATGCTGGCATTCATTTTCAAAGGAGAGAAATGGTTATACAAATTCAAACCAGGCTGATCGAATGTCAAAATAATGGGTTTTTTTCAAAAGCAGCTACCACACCCTCCTGTGCCTGTATTGCAAATGGGTGGGTGGATGGGGAAATTCCAGCTTTGCATCCTGCAAAATAGAAAACCAGCTCATGAAGTTTTCACTACAGGTAGTCCTCAACTTACAACCACAATTGAACACAAAATTTTTGTTGTTAAGTGAGAAATGTATTAATTTGCCCCATTTTATGACTTTTCTTATCACATTTGTTAAGTAACTACTGCAGTTCTAAAATTAATAACATGGTTATTAAGTGAATCTTGTTTTCCCATTGACTTTGCTTCTCAGAAGGACACAAAAGTTCACATGATCATGGGACACTGCAAGGGACGCTGAAGACCTCAGTGTTTAAGCTAAGGCTGGGTTGGCAGAATATTGCAAGGCTTATGCGACCTGGTTTTCTGCAGTTGCACCACGCAGAATTGTTAAATCATCAACCTCTGATTCATACCAATAATAGATCAAAATGGGTTGATCCGTGGGATCAGAGATGCAGACTTGGAAGGATAGTATGGACTGGCAGTTTCAGCAGTTTAGAAATGCAGTCACTGTGATGTATACTCTTCAAACGAGGTATGCAATTTGCTGCTTAGGCTGTTCCTGGATTCCATATGGCATTTCTTTAAAAGGCATATAAAAGTTGGTAAATAATTTTCAGCTTACATTTCATTGGTATGTGACATCAACTGCCAGTAGGAAAAGATCACAAGAAATCTAAGAAATTTTAGTAAACAGTCAGTAGCTGTGCAAGTTTCATTATTTTGGTACATTTTTGGGGCGGAGGTGCGGGGAGAAGATAAAAATGTCATTGCTGATCAATATGAAATATATTGTTTACACTTGTCTGAAGAGTTCCAAGTCCAGCACTTAATCTAGGCGATAAAATGATCAAGGTTAATTTCCATTACGTGGTTACCTATTCATTCCCAAGTCCAACCACTTTGTGCAGAAACCTTCAGAAGATCTCTTGCAGACAAGCTTATTTCCTTGGGCCATTAATCCCACCAAATTTCATAGAATCAAGATGGGAGGGGATCTTGGAGGTTTCTAGTCCAACCTCTTGCCCTAGGGGGAGTTTGTATATGGTTCATAATAAATACGTGCATTCTCACCTTTGTTTAATTTGGCTAATTTAAAAGTTGTAATTGAACAAAAGGGAAGTTCCAATGATTTCAAAAAGAGACTTACAGTAAGTATCCCATCAAATTCACAAGTGAAGCAATGGAAAATCAGTGACTCATTAGTGGTTGCTGAATGACAGTTCCCAAATGTTGTCCAAGCTTGGTGAGACTGCTGGGAATTATAATTATCCAATTTATGAAAAGTCATAGATCCCATGCCTGCTAAGGGCTTGCTTCAAATATATGTAAAAATCGTGGGCAGCTCTTGTCATCCACTGGTACATAAAGTAAAAGACACAGGAAGGAAGGAAGGAAGCAATTGTACTATCATGAGAAGGAACCTCAGAGAAGCAAAGAAACCATTCAAAAGAGTAGTTATTTACAGCAACAGTGCGCAATTAAACATTGCTTAGGTAATAAGCAGGTAATAAGCACCTGCTGTTGGAGAGGAAACAATGCACGCCTAAATAAATCAAATTGGAGTTCCGTGTAAACTCTTGTTTAATTTTATGCTACAATCTCCTTTTGTAATTCCTTTGTTAAAGGATTAAAGCTTTCAAAGCAGCAAAATATCCCGGGAATTTGAAATGTTCTTGCCCTAGTTACTGAATGTTGACAACATCTCTAATCTTTAAGCTTGGGTCTCTTTGTTATTTTATTTCATTTTATTTTTGCAAATGTATGACTTTCCTTCACTAGGCCAATAGGAGAAGGCTAAAGTTGAAAGGTGTTTCTTATTTACTTACGTTAAATGAAAAGATACATCAGTGTAGACAAATTATCAAAACTACACAATTGACGTGCAATTTAACGTTAATAAAAGATTAACCATACCAGACAAAGTGCATTGAGTTATTGTTATGATACAAAAAGATTAGAAATCTTGGAACTTTATGCCAAAATCTCCACTATATTGTTATTTGTTAGTACTAAACAAAGGATAAAAAATTAAGTGGAGGAAAAAACCTCTACTAAAGTAATATAGACAAATATTTGTTTTGTAATTCTCTCCTTTTTTAAAAAAAAAAAATAAAGTTTTTTTAATTTTTGATTTAAAACAAATACAACATCCTTCTTTACATGCTATAGAAAGTGTATCAGTTGGTTACAAATAGACTTTTACGCATCTCTTCCACAGTCAAGAAACATAGTTCATGTTAGCTCGAGCATTTTAACTCAAATATTCATACATGTCACCATCATCATATATCCATTTTCATTTGACTATAATTATTATTAAAGAAAAAAAAAGATAATGGTAATAATAATTTTTGTTTCTTAAACAATACATGCCCACACCAGTGGGGAAAGAAAAAATCGAAGAAAAAAAAATGAAAAAGACAAAAAGAACAAAACAAAAAACAAAAGAAAAGCCAAAAAAAAAGTATATCAGCTGGTTACAACATGTTTTGGTGCATCTCTTCCATTAATTCATATTATAATTAATTCATATCATAATTCATATTAATTCAAATATCTTAACTCATATGTTTACCATATTGACATCATTATACCTCCACTTTTAGTTGACTACAGTTATTTAAACATCCTTCATCCTTAACTATGCCAAAGGTTTAATCCATAACCACATGCTAGCATTTCATTCACTTGTCTGTAAAATCCTCTATTAACATCAAATCCTCATATCCTGTTTTAGCTGAACATCCATAATATTTAATACCAAAAATTCCATCTTTCATGCAATGTAGTTTATTATCATTCTCCCTTTTTTATGTAATTATATCGTGTATCGTAACATTTCCCCCATATTAGTTAACATTTAACTGTATATATTTTATTTTATTTTTAATAGTAACAATTATTGTGATTAATAACCTTTGTATATGGTCTAAAAATATTTCCAACCTTCCCTTCTCATATCCAATTATTATTTATCATATCAACTACACATTATATACATTACTATCAATATCAATTATTATTCAGCTATATCTATTACAAATAAGAGTAATTAGATTTAGCTAGTTTCAAATTGTATTCTTCCATCTGTCAGCCTATGTCTCTCCAATAACAAAACCTTCTCAGTCCTAATGGCATTCGTAGAACAGATTTACCAAATGTTTTTATAAGCAAGTCCAAACAGGGATATCTTCGCACCTTTTTACTCAGGATGCCTCTGATGAGATAGTAACGTTGTCCCAGGCTTGTTAAACTTTTCAATTTGTTTTTAATTCTCAAGGGTGGAATTAAAAATTCTGCAAATGATGTTTCATAAAGTGTAGATTCTTTAATGCTTCTCATTCCTTCTGCGCTCTGTCTTTTAAAATAAATCTTCTGTAAGGCTGCATCTCTTTGTCCCTCCGAAATAACCCAGACGCCCTGCATGTCAGCAAGTTGAGAGGCTTCATTTCTCACCTTCTTCGTTTGTATTTCAGGAGCATTCAAACATTCAACATTCTCACTTTTTCCTTCAAATTTTTAATATCAAATGGTCCAATTTTTCCCCAAATCTTTCATATGAGTCAAACAGCTTTTGAAATGCAGAAAAAAACATCTGAAACGAACTTTTCGGAGTATGTATCAACGCCATGTTGTGACGCAGTCTAAAATATTTGCAAGTAAAAACACGCTGGGAGCTGTGCGATCTTATCTGATCTTAGACCAACACAGTCAAGCAATAAAAGTGTCAGATCGTAAAAAGCCAATTTATAGTGAGTTAATTTACAGCCCACTTAAGGAGAGTCAGAGAAAGTATTAAAGTAGATCTTTGAAACAGCTAAGAAATAGGGTAACCACCGGCCATAAATCCATTTAAAAAAAACCAATTCGCCGCTAGATTCTTCTGTTCTTTGGTTTCAATTAGCTAAGATTTTAGTGCGGACCGTCTCTCTTTGAGTAATAAAATCAGCTTACCAGATGAAATCACTTCTACCATTCTTAGGGGCTACCTGCAGTTTCGGTTAGCATACAGCTAATCCAGAAGGAGTTGGCAAAAGGGGTTGAATTCCGAGCCCCCCCGAGACCTGCGAACGTCTCTGAGGTCACTGGATCTCCCCAAACCTTCACTGTCTCTTCGGGACAGCTAGGATCGAAAACGACCCGTCCAAAATTCCTTCGGAATAGGGGAATTTCAGGAGTAGCCTGAAACTCCGTCTTCTCACTGCTAAGCCCCGCCTTTTTCCGTAATTCTCTCCTTTTGTACTCCAACTAAAACATAACTATAAACATAGATTTTAGAAACCATACTCTTAAATCATGGTTTCTTAAACATTTCTTTTCTCTCAGGACCCCTTCTCACTTTTACAAATTATGGATGACCCCAAAACAGCTTTCATTTGTACAAGTTTTATTAATTGGTATTTACCACATTAAAAATTAAAATTGATTCATTCGCTGTCATTACCACTTTGCAAAATTGTTTGTTGGGATTTTAATATTGTCTTATTTTTCATCATAGGATGGCAAATAATTTTGATTTTGCGGACTCTGGGGTGGGTCTTGGAGGACTCCCAGAGACCCTGGGACCACACTGTAAGAAACCTGCTCTGTTTGTATTTTGTGCTGCTGTGTGATATGTAGTACAGGTAGTCCTCAACTTACAGCAATTCATTTAGTGATCGTTCAAAGTTACAATGACATTGAAAAAAGTGACTTATGATCCTTTTTCATACTTACAACTGTTTTAGCATCCCCATGATCAAAATTCATATGGATGGCAACGGACTCACATTTATGATGGTTGCAGTCTCCCTGGGTTATATGATCCACTTTTGAAAACTACTGACAAGCAAAATCAATGGTGAAGCCAGATTCACTTAACAACTGTATCACTAACTTAAGAAATGCAATGATTCACTTAACAACTGTGGCAAGAAATGTCATAAAATGGGGGAAACTCACTTAAATGTTTCACTCATCAACATGAATATTGGGCTCAATTGTCATAAGTCAAAGACTACCTGTACATAGGGAAAGCATTTTTGCTGAAGTTTAGCTAAACCTCTGATGTATATATACTGCTATGCAGATGTTTTCGTTCGCCACACTAGAGGATGGACAATTGAATGCACTCTTTAGCAAGAAAATTTGGTTGAACTCTAGGATGTGGTCCTTCTGTTTGTTGGAAAGCCTATTTTGATGGAAGCCAGAGCCAATCAGGAAGAGGCGGGGAGTCAATATGGCTTGAGCCTTGAGTTCAAATTCAGATGCTTGATTTTTAAAAACAATTAAAAATATTTAGATTACAGCTCTCACATTTTAGAGCAGTTTATTTTATAAACTTTATAAAGTAAAGTTTTTACTTTATATCTATGTCTATGGATTTCAAGAACTGGCTGCTCTGGATCTCTAAGATGACTAGTAATCAGCAGTTCAAGATTTGAGAGATGATTGCAAGCAAGAGATATAACAACTATATATACCTCTTCACAATGAAATGAAGATCATCAGTGATAAATTGGAGTAGTTTCATTAGGGATATTTAATTAGTAAGAACAAAAAGGAGACACCTTCCTGTTGAAAAGTGCTCTGAAATTTGATAAGATCGAAGCTGAATTCACACAAATTTAACCTGCTGCATTTTCTAGAACTAAAAATTATATCTACAGGTAGTCCTTGACTTATGACCACAGTTGAGCCCTAAATTTCTGTTGCTAAGCAAAACAGTTTTTTTAAAATGAACACAAACACACAAAAAAACCCACAAAACCATCTTTCATTACAAATTGTAGAAAGTGTGATGGTTGGTTACAAAAACCTCTGTGCATCCCTTCCACAGTCATCACCTATAATTCATATCGAATCACATATTTTTAAATCAAGTATGCAGTATTTATATACATTGCTTTCATCCAGGGACGTGCAGTCACTAGAGGCATGGGAGGCGTGGCCTCACCAGTCATGAGGAAAAGGAATTTTAAAGAATTTTTAAAAAATAATTAAAGCCAAGGTAGTTGCTACCAGACTCACAGTGACTTGGAACAGTGCTTTGTGTTAACCATAGGAGGAGGCCAGAGAAATAGGAGCCTCCTGTGCATAAGGAATTTTTCACCTTTTAAGAGGGTTAAAATGCGAAGAATTCCTTATGCAAATGAGGCACGTATTCTCTCGCCTCCTGTAGAGGGCATTTTTAGAGGCTTTTTAGAGTTCTCTGGGAGCAACTAGCTCAGTCTGACAGAGCTCTGGCCTTTCATGAGGGGAGGGCAGGACAGGGCAGGTAGAAGCAGAGTTGAAATCATCTCTGAAACAGCTGGAAAAAGGTGCGTGTGTGGGGAGGGGGGAGGAATTCCAAAAGTTTGATTGGAAGGCAGCAGGGGAAGGGGGGGTATGGCAGAGGATCTGCTTTCAAGCCTTTGGAAAATATATCCAATCCAACTTCTGTGTTTGTTTGAGAGTGAGGGAGGGAGGGAGAGAGGAAGGAAGGGGGGGGGAGGGAGAAGAAAAAAAAAGGGAAAACTTATTTTGCAAGGGGGAAAAATGCTGTCGCTTTAAATCGGAACTGAGCATGCCTGGCTGTGGAATTCTGGGAGTTGAAGTCCACAAGTCTAAAAAGTGCCTCACCAGCCCTAAAGCTGATCGCACGTCACTGCTTTCATCATACCTCAGCCTTCATTTGACTGTAATTGTTTTTACATCCTTTTATATGAAATATTCCAATTTAAAGCAAAACCACATAATGGCATTCCATTAACTCCTCCCAACATCCTACAGTAAAATTGCATCTTTATAACATGTTCTAAATAAAAAGTTGATTATGTTTAATTTCTAAGCTTCCTTTCATTATCTCCATTTGCGATTTACATAGAATTTCCTCTTAACAAACCAATACATATATATGCATCATTATCATCAATCATTTATTTCTATAATCATTATCACTTCATTTTATACATAATACTCTAAATTTAACTAAATTTAACTAAATTTTTATTATCAGCTTTCATTACATCAACCTGTGTCTTTCCAGTAATAGTGCAGTCTTATGTCTTTTGCCATTTGTAGCATTAGCATTCTGATTAATTTCTTGGTAAATCTTATATAGACTTCTCTTCGCAAGTTATTGTTCATTTCATTTCTTATGTAAACTTGAAACCATCCATTTGCTTCTTCAATCAGCTTATCTTTAGTTATCACTCATGCTTCTGATAAAGTTTCTCTCCTTACTTCCATCAATTTTTCTCTCTTTTCTTCTTCTGTACTTTGAAGTCTGGGATAGAGTTCCGGTCCATCTATCTCCCCTTTCCATATTTCACTCTTTCCATTTCCAGTCAGGCTCAGTTTACTATCAATATCAACAGTTTTCTTCTTTCTTTGATTATTTTTCCCTTCAATTTTTAGAACTCTGTCCTCCACTTTTTCCATCAAATTTTACCGTGCTGTGTTCTATATTCCACAATCTCTTCTCAATTTTTTCTGTTACTGCTAAGATCTTTTGAATTCCAAACATAATCATTTGCAATGTTAAGGTTTCTTTTTCTTGTTGCGCCATTTTCCAATTTGTAAACACTGCCACTATAACATTCAAAGCTTTTTGTTAGATCTGAAGTGAGTTCATTTATAATCTTTCAAAGTCAAGGTCTCTCCTCTCTCCACTCCAGCTATTGAAAGAGCTCCCAAAGAGCATCTGTATAAACAACCCATGCTCTTCCCACTATGACTCACAGTAAACAAGCTGAGAGACCTTGAAGTGTAAAACAAATGATCAAAGAGGGGGAAAAACAATATTTCCAGCCTCCAGTCTCCAAGTGGCAGTGTTACTTCCTTTTCCTTCTATTGTTACAGACCTCTTTGTATTCCTTTTAATATCTTCTTTATAATCCAAACTTACAGAGAAAAGAAAAAAACTTCTTAAATGGAGAAAAAAACATCCAGTCCAGCATTGTAAAAATAAAGGAAAAGAAATAAAAAGTAGTAGAAGAAAAACTAATCCATTCAGTTTAAAAAATAGGAAATATTTGCAAAAGTTCCATCCATGAAAAAATATTTTTAAAAAACAAGGATAACACACTGTCTACTATAGCTTAATTTCGCTGCTTACTTTCTTCTGTTTTCAAATTTAATTTAACTTTGATTTTTTGGGGTAATCTCTTGTCTAATAATAAAATTTCCTCACCAAACGGCGCACTTTCTCTTTCCACTTTCCTCCTGTTCTGGGGCTGTCCCAACTTCAGCGGCTTCAGTGGCTGCGCTTCTATCACCAGCAAAAAGAGATTCTCCTGGATCAGTCAGAGACTTTGCAGTGTCCCCGAGATCAGCAGGACGTACTCTTCCCTATCACCGTCTCTTCAGGACGGTTTAGGTCCAAAAGGACCATCCAGCGGCAAAAGTATCGACTGCCATCTTGGAGCTCCAAGATCGCATGTCGTCTCGTTGCAACGCGAGCTTCTCAGCCAGCAAAACCGTTGTTAAATGAATTTTGCCCCATTTTTTGATCTGTCTTGCCAAGTTGTTAAAAGAATCACTGCAGTTAAATTAGTAACACAGTTGTTAAGTGAATATTGCTTCCCCATTGACTTTAATTGTCAGAAGGTTGTAAAAGGTGATCACATAACCCTGGGACACTGCAACGGTCATAAATATGAGCCAGTTGCCAAGTGTCTGAATTTTCATCACATGGCCATGGGGATGCTGCAAGAATCATGGATGTGAAAAACATTCATGTCAGGTTTTTTCAGTGCCATTGTAATTTTGAATGGTCATTAAACAAATTGTTGTAAGTTGAGGACTACCTGTATAGGTGAGATTCCCTAGGAAGGAAGTAGAATGTATGAAGCTAAGGTCATGGAAATCAACTGAGTAATTTATAAATTTGACCATAAACTAGTGTTCATCTTGTACAGTTGCCACTTGCATAGAAATTTTCTTGATTCTACTCAATTCATGAGAGTTATGTCCAAAGACAAAGGCATAGACAAAATTGCTCACTTCTTATATGGTTGGATGGTCATTTGTAAATGAGAAACCTGAAGCCAATAATCATAGCTGTCTTTTTTCCACAAACCAGTTACTCTAATGCCAAATTACAGAAGAAGGCCAAGGATGCTATCCCTGAATAGTTAAGAATTATTTCAAACTTGAAAAAGGCAATCATGCTAAATAACTAAACACTTAAGAACAACTAATTTGAGCTTTCAGTGAATCCTCTTGAGGACTACTGGGTCTGTTTGTCTGAACATAGAGTTGTACTTTAAGCTGTACGCAATAAGACAACTTGAGAAAGACAGTAACTTCCTCTATCAGGAAGAAAAGGGTCATATTTAGTCCTATACAAAGAAAACAGAAACAGATGCCAAAAAGCCCTAGAAACCAGATAGGAGTTCTGTAGAAATAACTTCATTCCCAGTGCTTTCTGGGAAATTTTGTTATCAAGGAATTTTGTTTTCCAGATCCTGAAATAACTTCTGAAAACAATTTATGTTCCTGGTTCAAATCTCTCAGTGAATTGCAGTCGACCTTGGCACAAGACCACAAATGATTACTTTATGTACATAATAGCAATAGCAGTAGACTTATATACCGCTTCATAGGGCTTTCAGCCCTCTCTAAGCGGTTTACAGAGAGTCAGCATATTGCCCCCAACAATCTGGGTCCTCATTTTACCCACCTCGGAAGGATGGAAGGCTGAGTCAACCCTGAGCCGGTGAGATTTGAACCGCTGAACTGCTGATCTAGCAGTAGCCTGCAGTGCTGCATTTAACCACTGCGCCACCTTGGCTCTGTTCCTTTCATTTTCCCATGCTGGATTAATTCTGCTTTTTGAAGATGGTGCCTCTGTGTATAAATATAATTTGATCTGGGACACAAAGCATTATGTATTAGAATTTCTATTAGAGCTAGTGTGATGGAGCTGATCAATGCTGGGTTAAGATAAAGGAAGCTTAATTTCAAATTTCAAAATCAGATAATTTCTTTGGTGTCTTTGGGTCAATTGCCATTTCTCTGCCTAAACAACCACACAGATTAGCAGGTGATGATAACATTTGGAGGGGGGATTATGAGGGGAGAGAGTCACCTATATGCTGTACTGAGGTTCTTGGAGGAAGATGGAATGTTAACCACACTGACTGCAATACAATGAATAAATATTCCCATGTTCTTTTATTCTTGTCAGTTCCTTTAACAAGAAAAGGCGTGATTTACATTGGGAAAAATAGCCATAAAGGTTATTTTTCCTCTCTCAGTTCTGGGATACCTCATCTCATTTCTCCTTTTCTAATGATGATGTTAAACAACAACAACAACAACAACAACAACAATAAAAGAATCACACAGACTGATTATAAATTGCAGCACAATTCAGTAGCAATGATCCATTGGAATTTTTGCAAAAATTATAATATTAAAACAGCAACAAACTGGTGGGAACATCAGCCTGAAAAAGTCACCGAAAATCAGATGGTCAAGATCTTGTGGGATTTCCGTATACAAACGGACAAAATACTGGCGCATAATACACCAGACATCACACTGGTTGAGAAAAACAAGGTTACAATCATAGACATTGCAATACCAGGTGATAAGCAGGGTCGCCGAGAAGGAACATGAAAAAATCGCAAAATACCAGGACTTAAAAATCGAAATTCAACGACTATGGCACAAACCAGCAGTGGTAATTCCAGTGGTAATTGGCACACTGGGTGCTATTCCAAAAGCACTGGAATTACATTTAAAACAGTTAAAAATTGACAAAATCACCATCAGTCAAATGCAAAAAGCCGCACTGCTTGGATCTGCACGCATATTACGAAAATACGTTACGACATCCTAGGCCCCTGGGTGGGGCCCGACTAGTAACCAATGCCAAATCCGGCGAAACAACTGGCCGCTGTGATACAATTCTGTTGTTGCGAATAATAATAATCTGATCCCAGATCTCCATTGTTCAGTCTAATTTCTTTTTATGATATATAACATTATTTGTTTTATGGCACAATCTTACATTTTTGACAGATTCCTTATTGCCACTTTAGCTTATAATATCTGCATGTAAGTACTGGTGAATATTTAACTTTTCCTATAAGTATTTCTCAGGGCAATTACTCAGCCTCACACTCCTATCTAAGGCCTTGCCATGGAGATGGAAAGAATATGAAATGTATGGAGGAAGTAACATCAGGGCAAAGCATAAGATCTTGGCAAGAGAAAAGCATCCCAACCCTTTTCCTTTCCTCCCACAATCTTTGTCCCAGGGGACACAATCAATATAGAACATAACAGCAGCAACATATCTGTACAATGCAACAATTGAATAGATTCATTTAGTCAAAGCTGGAATGTAGTCCCTTTAAAACATTGTCAATCAACATAATTTAACCAACTAATGTAAGCAGAGAAAATATATATTAGTAATCAGATAATTACCAAAAGTTGTTTTGTACCTTAATGATTCTAGAATTATTTCCTGGTATATAAATGGTAACAAGAAAAGTAGCAGGCAAAGAGCAGCAAATAAAATTGTAAGCTATAGGAACAGAGGAGTTCTTACACAGACAGGCCTGTAGGCATCCTTCACTCAGTTAACATACAAAGTTTTGCTTTGACTCTGGTTTCATAACCTGAAAGTGTTGGATTCTGGCCAAGTTTAATCAATCAAGGTTTTCATCAAACTTGCTATGACATATTGTCACAGTTTAAAAGACAATTTGAGGGAGTGTCGAAGCTGTCCTTGGCCAGTTCTGGATCATAGAATTCCATTTCTTGATTCCTGGTAATTTGATCTGTCACTCTTAGCTTGATTACTATTGTAATTCATTCTGTCTTGCTGTTGCATTTCCATGCACTTGTGCACTCAGCTGGATTATACACATGACATTACAGTGCACTGAACATTCATCATACCATCCATTAAACTCATGACCCACATGATGACTAAGGGAAGATTATTTGCTGGATATTCTGTTCGTAGGTGGATTCTCTGGTTCAGTTAGCTCTTGGTTTCTATATGTCCAAAGTATCAATTCTAACAATTCAAAGCTGCTGAGAAGCAGCCAGTGGGAATAGGGCTACCCTTGAAAAAGATTTGGATGCTTCACTACAGAATATGCCTGTGCAGGCAATTTTGGGCAGGGATGGGTTCCTACCGATTCGGCCTGGTTCGGCCGAATCAGTAGTGGCATGCTGGCCTGGGGGGGCAGAACCAGCAGTGACCCAGGCTGGCCATGTCTCCGAACGGTTCCCTGGTCACCACAGTCGCCGCCACCATCTTGTTTTTGAGTTCTGCGCATGTGCAGAACAATTTCTATTGAATTTTGCATGCATAGCATGCAACCAGTGCACGCACAAAGAGCGCCCACAAAAGAACTGGCTGTCTAGAACCCACCCTGATCTTGGGCACCCAGACAGTAGCACATGTAAGACCTTTGCTGCATGAACTGCATTGCGTATCAGTTTCTTTCCATGGGACTAAATTACCTACAGAATCTATTTCTCCCCATCACATCAGCCCATCCCACCCAGTCAGGCAGGGAAGATACATTGCAGATCCCGTGAGCTAAAAAATTTTAACTGGCGGGGTCCAGGAAAAGAGTTTTCTCTGCTGTTGCCCCTGTCCTGTGGAACATTCTGCTCCCAGAAGTGAGGTGACCGCCCCCCCCCCCACTTTCCTGGCTTTTCAGAAAGGTGTAAAAACATGGCTCCGTGTCCTTGCTTGGGGTTCACAGTGTGATCTAGTAGTTAAGGCCCCGAGCTAGAAAGTGGGACATGGTTGTTCAAATCCTGCCTTAGTCATGAAAGCCAGATAGGTCAGGGGATTCTCAACCCCCGGGCCACAGATCACTACTGAGTCATAAGTCATTCAGAACCAGACCGCAAAAGTGTGCACATGAACCCCCACTTCTGCAAGCAGTGGACGAATCTTTGTCTTTGTGTGCTCCATTTGTGCAAATGGAGCTCCACACATGAATGCCCTTTCTGGCCGCTTGGGTGGAATCATCCCCCTCCCACCAGTCTGCACAGGCAGAAGGGTTGGGGAAACTGAGCTAGGTGACCTTTGGCCAGGCACTCTCTCTCACCCCAACTCACCTCACGGATCTTTTTTTTTTTTTTTTTGGTGAGGAAAATAAGAGGAGGGAAGATGTATTGGGTATCTTTGCTGCCTTGAGTTATTTGTAAAAATAATAACAGTGATATATAAACAAAGAAAGAAATAGCTCCCTGAAAGCCCTCCTCCCACCTTTCGTTAACTTTTAACATTGAATTTTAATCATCCATAACTGTATCGGTCTGTCTGTGTCTGTCTGTCTGTCTGTCTGTCTGTCTGTCTGTCTGTCTGTCTGTCTATCTATCTATCTATCTATCTATCTATCTATCTCTATATATCTATATCTCACAATATGTATGTGTGTGTGTATATATGTGTGTGTATGTATGTATACAGACACAAACACATAAATATATATATACATATACTGATTTTATGTTTTAATACTTTTTTGTACATCACCCAGAGACCCTCTGTGAGGGAAATAGGCAGTTACCAAAAATAGATAGCTAGAAGATAGAAGAAAGGAGAGAGGAGAGAGGGGTGTGTGTGTCAAAGGATCCAACATACTTATCAAGTGTAAATGTCCCTTTGCTTTCACAATGTTTTGAAGAAATGTGATTTTCTCAGTGCCATGTGCACATTATTATAGCAATGGCACTTAGACTTATATACTGCTTCCTAGTGCTTTTACAGCCGTCTCTAAGCGGTTTACAGAGTCAGCGTATGGCCCCCAACAATTTGGATCTTCATTTTACCCACCTCGGAAGGCTGGAAGGCTGAGTCAACCTTATAAGATGCCTTTCTGGTTTCTACATTTTCCATGAAAATATGCAGATAAAAACAAATGATGGCATGAAGTAGCCTGGGATCTTCAAATTTTCTTTTGACTAGAATGTAAGGGAGGTTGGCTCGGGCCTTGATCTTTAATATTTAAGTTTGATATTACAATTTGCCAAAGTGAAATGTTTCAAACATCAGACTTGGGTATCATGAGATGAATTGCATACTCTTAAATAAATACTTTCTCATTGTATTTTTATGATACCAAAATAACTGCATTTTTAATATGGGGGTGAGGAGCATTCGGAATTAATAGAACCATCTAGCTATCTGTGGTTGATGTTTAAAAGCTATACAGAATCATACCCAGTTAGTTCTTGAGTAGAAAAGTAGTGAGAAATACATCTTAAAACTTGTATTTAAAGTGGAGGGGATCCATCCCGGCATGGCCAAATAACCTCACAGATAAGCATTCAACAGGATTGAATCAAGGAAGCCATTATTTGTTTGCACCTTGATTTGGACAAATAATTGAACTAATATAACCTAGCCAGAAAATATCTTAAGCCCACCCTGCCAGGACTCTAAAAGCTGATTAATTAATCATTCAATTTTTGATAGACTTCAAGCACCAGTGAGCTTGACTGCTAGTATTAACCACTAGAGGTCGCCGAGGGGTAACAAAATAGATCATATGTGAGGATTGTAGTGCCCCAGAAATTAGATGTGAGGAAGGAAGGAAGGAAGGAAGGAAGGAAGGAAGGAAGGAAGGAAGGAAGGAAAGAAGGAAAGAGAGGAGAGGAAGGAAGGAAGAGAGGAGAGGAGAGGGAAGGAAGGAAGGAAGGAAGTTTGGTTCAGGGTTGTCTGCAGGACATGATCAAAAAGTCAAATTAGCAACTGTAATGATATGATCAAAACTCTACTGCATCTGTTTTGAAGGTGTGTTGCAGAAAGCCCTGTACAAATCCCTGACAGACACCCTTCACACATTACACAAGCCTGCTATCTTCCAGACATATTGAACAAAAACATACTAGCTTGGAATTATTGGAATTGTAGCAGAGGTGGGTTGATCCTGGTTTCAAATTTTTTACTACCTATTCTGTGGGTATGGCCTATTTTATGGACATGGCTTGGTGGTCATGTGACTGGCAGGGAGTGGCTTGGCGGTGATGTGACTAGGTGGGCGTGGACAATTTGTAAAATGTGGGGAAACTCACTTAACAATGCTCTTAGCAACCAAAACTTTGGGCTCAATTGTAATCATAAGTTCTTTCTCTCTCTCTCTCTCTCTCTCTCTCTCTCTCTCTCTCTCTCTCTCTCTCTCTCTCTCTCTCTCTCTCTCTCTCTCTCTCTCTCTCTCTCTCTCTCTCTCTCTCTCTCTCTCTCTCCCTCTCTCTCTCTCTCTCTCTCACACACACACACAAACCAAATTCCTGGGAGCCATTTTAGCTGCACCCAATGGAACTCCAAATGCCCAGTTAAGAATTGAGACAGCCATGCCTCAAATTCAGGTAAGAGCCTGGAAGATGATGATGATTCATTGGCTTAAAATGCATTTCTTCCCAGAGGGACTGTCCCCACTAGTGTTGACTGACAATTTCCCCTCCCCCTGAAAACAGGCAATTGATCATAAGCTGGGCTCTTATGGGCTCTCACCGTTATTCTTAATGTCCCTAGGCTTTGATCAAGCAAAGCAAGTAGTAATTAATAGAATGAGGGTCATGGAGTTCGAAGAAGAACTAAATAGGTTGCCTCTCCACAGTAGGGACAGAATCAAACAGGGTGTGTGGGAATTGGCAAGATATCTAAATGACCTGATCTTCCCAAAACAAAGAATAGCTTTCTTCAGAACCAGATTTAACATTCTTCCTTCAGCACTCTTCCAGGGCAGGTATAAGAGAACACCTATTGCAGAACGGGTTTGTATATGTGGTAAAGGAGAAGTGGAAGATAATTCACATGTTCTATTACGCTGCAAGGTATACAGAGCTTGTAGATCTGCACATATTCTCCCCTTATTAGAGAAATTGCCAGGGAGGGAAGACAATTTTTATCTAGGCTTTCTCCTCCAGGACACTAACCCGGTTACCATGTATGCAGTGGCAAAGTTCTGTGCGGCTGCAATCTCCATAAGAAAAAAATTGGCTACAGAAGTATAGTTGTCATCTGGTACCAATTATCTGGACATATCTCTAACAATCTTTGGACCATTGTATTTACTCCTATACTTAACAGCATTGCATCCAGGTAAACCAGGGAGTTACCCGAACAATCTGAGAACATGTATGTTATTTTCCACTTTTAACGTCAATACTTTTTAATTATATCTTAATGTCAGTACTTTTTAACATATTGTAAAAACTAATGTGTATTGCTGGTCTTTGACCTTAATAAAGATTTACTTACTTACCTACTTACTTTCTCTCTCTGTGTCTCTGTCTCTGTCTCTTCCTTCCTTTCTTCCTTCCTTTCTCTTCCTTCCTCCCTCCCTCCTTTCTTTCTTTCTTTCTTTCTTTCGTGTTGCTCTCTCCCTCTTTCTTTCTTTCTCTTCTTTCTCTTTCTCTTTCTACCTTTGTCTCTCTCTTTTTCTCTCTCTCTCTCCCTTCCTTCCTTTCTCTTTCTTTTTCTTTCTTTCTCTCTCCCACCTCTCTCTCTCACACACACACACATCCCTTCCAGTTGGTGAAAAATTCTGTTTTGCCAGCTGGGAGGCTGGCAAATAAGCCTCACTATCCATTTAAAACAAACCCTATCACCCTATGCACATTTAACTGGAGTGAGTGGGGTAGGGGTGATTTTCATGGGGGCAGAAGGGGGACTTGGCACTTGGAACTGAAGGCTTCACTCCCGAGATGCCCCCATCTTCCTACCTATAGCCATAGGCATTGAAAGCCTGAAAATGTCGCCCCTGCATTTTCATGAGGGAAAGTGGCTCCACAACTTGCATTTGGGAATTGGGCCAATGGGCAGCAATGACTGGAAAGGAGAGATGTTTCGCTTTCGGGGCTCCTGCTCCACTCGGCTCCTGGGAGTGCTTAGGCGGGGGCGGGAACTCCTGGGGAGTGAAGTCATTGTGGCCATTGTCTCCCCTGAACTGCCCACTGAGTCTCAGGAACCTGTTGTTTGCAGGAGGAGGAGAAGTGGTATAAAGCAGCACCACCTTAAACCAAAGCCTCTGAGTAACTGGGAAAGAAAGCCGCCCTTGGAACCTGCTGAAAACCGCCGCTCGAAAAGCACGGCTTTCTTTCCCAGTTACTCAGAGGCTTTGGTTTAAGGTGGTGCTGCTTTACGCCGCCCTTCTTCCTCCTGCTGCACTACATTTTTTTTCTTCTAAAATGGCAGGGGGGAAAAAACCCATTTCACCTCCGAGCTCCAACACTGCAGCTCTGCAGTGTCAAAAAGAAGGAAGCGCGGGCTTCTTCCAACAGGAACAGGAGCAGAGGACTTGGCTGTTGGAAGAAGCCCCTGCTTCCTTCTCTTTGACAATCAGCTTGCAAAATGGGGCATTTCCCAAAGAGAATGAAGTGGTGGGGGAGATGGAGGGTAATCCCTTGCCAGCAGGGATTACTGGATCTTGATTGCCTTGTGCAAGTACTGTAGGTGTGTTGTTACACACACACACACACACACACCATTTCCCTCATGTCTGCCACTGACAGCGATCAGAGAGAAGGAAGGAAGCAGCAGGGGAAGGTGGCGCAGTGGGTAGAGTGCAGTACTGCAGGCCACTTCAGCTGACTGTTATCTGCAGTTCAGCGGTTCAAATCTCACCGGCTCAGGGTTGACTCAGCCTTCCATCCTTCCAAGGTGGGTAAAATGAGGACCCAGACTGTGGGGGCAATATGCTGACTCTGTAAACCGCTTAGAGAGGGCTGAAAGCCCTATGAAGCGGTATATAAGTCTAACTGCTATTGCTATTGCTATTGCTTTTTCAAACGAGCCAAGGCCAGAGCAGTGTTGAAGTCCAATCCAGCATAGGCTGGGTTCGTCTGAAGAAGTAACACCCCCCACACTTCCTTTTCTTTGGGAAGCGCCCCGTTTTGCAAGCTGCTTGTCAAGCAGAAGGAAGCGGCGGGGGAAGGCTTTTTAAGATGAGCCCAGACCAGAGCAATGTTGAAGTCCGATCAAACTTGTGCTGGGCTCGTCTGAAGAAGTAAACCCCCCCCCACCACTTCATTCTCTTTGGGAAATGCCCCATTTTGCAAGCTGATTGTCAAAGAGAAAGAAGAAAGGGGTTCTTCCAACAGCCAAGTACTCTGCTCCTGTTGCTTCCTCAGCTGTTGGAAGAAGGCCGCACTTCCTTCTCTTTGACAGCCATAACATTTGCAATGGGGTGGGGAGAAATCCACGGGTTAGAGCCTAAAGGGGAGAGAAGGCCGAGCTTCCTCCCTCTAACGCATGGATTTCTCCCCTACCCCATTGCAAATGAGGCAGCTGTGAAAGAGAAAAGGAATCACGGGCTTCTTCCAACTGCCGAGTCTTCCACTCCGGCAAAGGAAGTGGGTGGGCAGGGCAAGCATGGTGCGGACAGGTGGGGCAAGAGAGAGAGAGCGGCAGTTGGGCGGGTGGGTGCGGGGAGCAAGCGGGGGCAGGCCAGGGGACAGACCGAACCGGTATGGGGCCTCTAGCTCTAATGGTTCGCAAACGTACGCCCAATTTCTGGTACCGGTCCGGGCATACCGGGTCGTACCGGTAGAAACCCACCATTGGTGCAGAACCACCATGCGCGTGCCTGAACCAGTAGTAAAAAAAACCTGGGAACTCACCACTGAGTTGTAGCTTAACTCTTGCAGGGCTTCAGACTACAGAAGAATGCTTCATTCCACAAAACTTTTCCTAAAATTATAACTCTCTTATTCTTCATTCAAAATGTTGATAGTCTTTTATCATCCTTGGAAGAGTATGTCCAGCGAAGCAAAGCATGTTATACGGATTGATTCCTTAATATTTTAATCCCCAGCCATGGCAGAAAACATGGTCTCACCCTTAAATATCCATATCCAGAGATGACAACTGAGTAAAACACCTTCAGGTTATCTTGCATGATCAACTGTATCACATCCACAACTTCATTCAAGTACTGTGCTGCCCAGTAGTAACTATGAGCTGAGATACCAAGAGGCAATATTGAACCCGCTGAGCCTTAGACTCCTAGATGCTGGGAGGTTCATAAGTTCTGTGCCTATTAAAGATCTTTAAGGTCAATGATGCATCCTGCCCTTACAGCTGAACAAGCTGAAAATACAAGAGGCTTCCTGGGCCAGATGTATTCCATAGTTTGCTACCAGGAATTTGAGATTTGGATGTTCTTTCCTTTGAAATAGGTAAATACAGGTAGTCCTCAACTTACAACAGTTTGTTTATCAAAATTACAACACCACCGAAAAAAGTGACTTATGGCCATTTTTCACACTTAAGACCATTGCAGCATCCCTATGGTCACATGATCAAACCTTGGATGCTGAGCCAACTGACTGATATTTATGATGGTTGCAGTGTCTCAGGGTCACGTAATTTCCTTTTGTGATCCAACAAACAAATTCAAGGGGGAAGCCAGATTCACTTAGCAACTGTGTTACTAACTTAACAAGTGTGGTGATTCATTTAACAACGGTGGCAAGAAAGGACGTAAAATGGAGCAAAATCCACTTAACAAATATCTCATTTAGCAAGAAAAATGTTGGGCTCAATTGCAAACTGCTCCAACATTACATATAGCACAGGGCTGATTCTTTCCTTCAAAGGTATTCCCTGTGTCACTAAAATCTGATTCTCCTTGCCCTTTGGCCTCCAAAGATAAGTTCCTCTTCTGGCTTGCAATCTCTTATTTGCCAGGCTCTAATGCCCCTGATTTTTCTTCTGACACGCTATCATTGCTAGTACAGATTATAAATAAACCATTTGCCAGTTCTGTGCTAGCGAATGGCATAGTATTTGAATCTCTGTTTCCATTTGTGGTAAAATAAAGCTTCTGTGCTTTATATTTAAGCAAGCGTTAAGTTTTCATTTTGCCTAAAAGTAACACAACATCTGCTATACTTTTGGTGTGGCTCTGCACAAGATTCTGTCTTTTCACAGGTGTCAAATTACATTTAAGTAATTACATGTAAGTACATTTAAGTAATATTTTTATATGTGCATAGCACACATAACAAACTGGAATTAATTTTTGAGTGGTAATAATTAAGATCTCTGGATGATAGAATAAAGGGCTCTTATAATAATCCCATTCTGTTATGTTTCTTCTCATTATAATACATTTTTTGTCCTTTGACTTATTTTCTCTTTTTTTTTGCATCAGTTTCTTCTTAGCTATTTCATGTGTGTTGATCAGGCTGAAGAAGGTAGCAGTGGCAAAAAACAAAAAAAAAGATCAGTCATGCAAAGCCAGATATGGAGACAAAGCTGCAGGCAAAAATCAAAGAAGTCTACAAACAGTGTTTCCTGTATTCTGGACTGCATTACTTTGAGTGGGGTATCGTGCATTCCAGAATGGGTTGGAAGGAGCATTTTAGAATGCTGTTTTGAATGCTATTTCTGGGCTTTATCACAGCAGCTGCGAACCAGAACTGAGAATGACAAATGACTCAAAGCTTAGGAGCCATAAGGGACAAGGTAGTGCCTAAGCCTTCTAAGTTACTTCCTCGTGCTCCCACTCGCCCCATCCTCTTCCTGAGTCATATTTCCCTATGGCTGATCTTACTTTTGACTTCGCACTTTAGCTAACAGACCAGCATGTTGTTCTTAGATTCATGGTTTCAGAGACTGAAGTTCACCATCTGCTCAAGCCACTTATAAACAAATGGCAAAAAAGAGGTAGGAGTCTGATTTGCTTTAGCATTTCCTTAGACAGGAATTTGGTCTTTCTCGTGGCTCTTGTGGAGCGAGGATTGGAGACAAGATCTTTCTTTCTCAAAATGTTTTATCAGCGTGGGAATAGTACTTAAAATTCTGTGTAAAGGAAGAAATCTCTAACCCACATAGAGAGATTTTTTTTTCAGTAAGCGATTTTCTGAATGACTCAGAGGAGAGAACTGGAGCTTGCCTGAGGAATAAATTGATTTCCCCCTCTCTCTTCCTCTGCTGAAACAAATTATTCACCATTTTGAAGTAGGTCACCAGCTCTGAGAAGTTTCTTTTGACAAATTCCTCTTGACTTTTCTGTTTCCTGAAGTATTTTTATGCTGTGGCTCCAGGGGGTGGGTTGCTATAGGTTCGCAAGAACCTGTAGCTAATGTTATGGCCAACCTTCAAATCCCACTCCTGGCTGGCCCTGCCCACCTCACCCCTCCTCTCCCAGGAATCTCTACATAGCCCATTTTGGATGTGAGGAAAGTATAGGGCCTGCATGGAGGCTCAGGGAAAATGGGCCTCCTGGAGGTTCTGGAACGCCAGAAATGGGTCCATTTCTGGCCTCCGGAGGGCCTCCAGAGCTCAGGGAAGAGTTTTTGCCCTCCCAGAGGCTCAAGGAAAGCCTCCGGAGCCTGGGGAAGGCAAAAATGCCCCCCACATTGTGGTGCAGGAGGCCAACTAGACAACACCCACCATGGCCACGCCCACATCCACCCAGCAATTGGGCAAAGAATCTGTTGCTGAAATTTTTGAAGTCTACCACCCCTGTGTGGCTCCATGACTTTCCCTGCATGATTTGGGAAGTGCTTCTGATCCGAGGGTCAGCACATATCTACTAACAGTATGAAAAAGGTTTATTAATCTCTGGCATTTTGTCTAAATTTAATTAGCAGCATAAAAACCAATCTTATGCTGACTCTTTCCATTGGTACATCTATCTCAGTATTATCTATTCTATCCAATTAGGTACAATAGGAGGCTTGTAGGATTTTCTTGCTTCATCCTGCCATAATTATAGCAATGTAAAATCTGTCCTCGTTAATGTTTCAACACAACTGTGACATTACAACTTATGGATCCTGCCTTAAAGTGAAGGTTTCCCACAGGAAACCTTTTTTCTTCTGGAGACTGGGTGGATCCAAGATAGTCTAGTGAATTCTGTACTGAGAAAGGGGTAGGTAAACTCTAAATTAGCATATGAAATTGTGCTTTTCCCTTGTAAAATATGCTTCTGAAAAACCCCCCAAAGTATTGAAATATTTATAACAGCAATGTTCTTCATCCTTTGGTTTATTAGTACAAACACTTTTCCTTGTTATTTATTAGCACACACACTTTTTCTCATTCCCCTTATCATTATTTGCCGGCCATGAAATGGAGATGGAAAGAAAGAGGAGCTAATCACAAGGAGCTATGGTATATGGAATATGCTATATGGAATATATGCAGTAGTATACTTGGACTTCAGCAAGGCATTCAATAAAGTAGACCACAACCTACTTCTTGGTAAACTAGAAAAATGTGGGATAGACAACATCACCACCCAATGGATTTGTAACTGGCTGATAAACTATACTCAATGAGTAGCCTTTAATAGTAACCTACATGGAGGGAAGTAAGCAGTAGGATACCACGAGGTTCTGTCTTAGGCCCAGTACTCTTCAATATCTTCATAAATGACTTAAATGAGGGAATAGAAGGGGAACTCATCAAATTTTCAGATGACACTAAGATGGCAGAATAGCCAATACCCCAGAAGACAAACTCAGGATCCAAAAAGATCTTGACAGACTTGAACAATGGGCCCTATCCAACAACATGAAATTTTATGTGGAGAAAAGGCAGGGAAACTCAAAGGTACAAGTACAGGTTAGGCAAAACCAAATTGGTATGAATAGAAACTGCAACTGATAGCCCTTTTATAACAGTTAACAAGGAAAAAACAGTTTATTATGTTAATAAGAGTTCTTGTATTGGTGTAGCCATACCTGAGGACCAAATCATCCCATTCCTCCAGCCTTAATGTGTATTCTTTTTCTTTTTGTAAATTGCTTTGAGGGCATGGAAATGGATATTAAAATACTGGAATGAATGCATGAACAAACAAATCAATGAATTTCACTACTAAAAGCTGCAGGCTGGATTCTAGACAACAGATTTTTAAAAGGAGTAAGCAAATCCATGGAGAGTTAAATAGATCTCCAATATTCAGAGTCAGGTGACACGAGATCAACAAGGAAGGTGTTTATCTTTCTCGTGCCTTATTTAATATTTGATTGGCTGGGCTATGTAGAGATTTTGTCTGATTCACCCAAGTGAAGCCTTGGGTTCATATATTCATATGTTAATTTGGGTACACTGGTCCTTTACAACCTTTTCCAAGTGCACTGGGCTACATCTCCCATTATTACTGGCCCTGAGGGGTGGAGGAACCACATCTGAGAAGCATCAGGGTAGGAAAAGCTAAAGCCTTAGAATATAAATCATTAATCCTGAGAAGATTTATGGCACATGGCAACAGTCACCATAGCAACTGATAATGAATTGGCTGCCCATGAAGTGCAAATAATAAACCAGCTTTCACTGAAAAGCACAGTGTAGTAATTAGAAATTTATTTCACTGGGCCCATGAGGCATGCCATAAATACCTTCCTTACTCTGAGGAGTTTGGTTTTGCTAATATGCATCAAAGAACAACTCACAGTCCAAAAGGAAAGGGGTTTGGCACAGAATAATTCAATTATGGAGTAAAGCAAATCTTGGGGGTGGGGGGAGAAGTTAGAATGCTGTATAATTGATAAAGTAGCAGGGCTATTTTTAAAAATAGCTCTAGCAATATTGTCTCTTGCATGTGGTACACAATCCAAAATACAGTGTCCTGCATTATTGTGAGATTTATTCAAATATAGCTCCTACTACTAATACTACTTGTTTGTTATGCTTCTCAACTGCACAACATGCTTGATATGTTTTGTGTTAATCCCTTTCCTCTGCCCAAGAAAGGTGCCCTCTTAAAAAAAGTTGTTTGCTGTCTGTCACATCTGCAGACCTAGAAAATGTTTTCTCTAAATTAGGAGGGGTGAGAGAGCATTGAAAAACCCTCTTGTCCTAACTCTGCCACCCTACTGCCCACTATCATTTTCAGTTACAATACAGAGCGGTAAGGTTTCTGGCAGGATTACTATCAGTTTTTTTGGAACTGACCCTGGTGCTGATCAGCTGCTTTAATTTAAGGGAAGGCAAACACCAAATCCTTTCCTTTCTGGCTTTAAATCATTGCATACCTTGGGTTTTTTTTAAAAAGTTTTTTTTATTATTATTTTTATATATATAAACATTTCATCTCTCCTTAAGCAATGTGCCGTCTGGGTACAAACATTACCTTGTTTTTATTCATCTTGTAAGTATTGTTAACCAGAGTCATGTATATGAGCTGGCCAGCTATATAAATCCTATAAATACATAAAGGTTATATATTTGCAAGTCTGAAGGAATTAGATATTGACCAGATAGGTATATCTGTCAAAATCTGCAAAGTGAGCTTCCTAGTTTCAAAATAGCATTCTCTTTATTTTCAGTAGATTAAAAAAAGAAAAGGAAAATGTGTTTTGGTTTTGCAAGAGCCCCCCAAAATAGCATCAAATAACAGCATGAAAATAAGGAGCGTAACATTAAGTGAGCAATGTTCAGCCTTATTCCAGGCAGAATATTAATATTTCACTGCAGTTTTAAATTATATCCTTTATATATTGTAATTAGCACTGTTTTTAAGAGGGCTTTTTAAAAAGGGATAAGTAGTGACAGAATTGGACTCTATGATTCATACAGTGTTTCTGCTGGCTGGGTGGTTGGTTAATCATCTGGACCTGTGAATTAACCCTGGAGTTATGATCTGATTAATCAGAATTAGTAACAGATCTGGAAATGTTTTAAAAATGCAAAAAGAGAAATTGGAGAGGCAAAGGTGGGAAGAAGAAAGAATAGATTATTAATACTTTTTCTTGCCCCCATATAGGAGGAAATGCATTTTTGTGTATGGCTAAAAAATGTGAAGGCCTTGGGAAGGGTGGAGGGATATCCAGTTACAGGGCATTTAGGCAAAAAGAACAAGTATTTAATAAGACAATACATTACATTCCAATATAATCATCAAAGATAAGAAGAAAAAGAGGAAATTAAAGAATTAGAATGGTTTTAAATGCAATTTACAGAAGGAACAAGTAAAGAACATAAAAAGAAAGAGGTAAAATACAAATCAACTTATAAAAGATGAGTTCTAATTAAACAATGAATAAGCAAGCAATAATTGCAAGAAATTTGCCAAATCTTCTTGAGCTGTAAGCTAAAAAAAAGGAAATGAATAATGTCCTCAGATGACTTTACAGAACTATGGATCAGGAAAGGAATAATTAATTCAATGTACCATGTCATCTAAAAAGGCCCTGCAAGAAGACTTGTGAAACTGACTCTGTTCCCTCTGGGGAGCGTGGACAAAGACATTATTGGACTGGAACAGTTTGAAATCTTCCTTCTAAAAGGAAGGAAATCATGACATTATATTGGGCCACGGTAAATGCTCCTCTTGAAATGATCAATATCCCCTCTTTGCATGAGGGAATGGTCTTTCAGGCAAATCCAAGGCATATCAAGTAGGGGCTTGGAACAAGTCCACCTGGATATCAGTGTCAAGGGCCTGCTATTTGCAGCCCAAGGTCTTTCAAAGGAGATCAAACGCTGAACCAGATAGCTGTCATGTTCTAGAAGATCAAGGAGACTTCCTTCCTTCCATGTGGATGAGATCAGAGTGGCCAGATTATGGTGCAGAAATGTAATTTAATTCAGAATTTCAATTGACTGACTTGCATATTGAATATCCAGAAGAATTAATTCACATACCAGCAGAGACCATGGGGCATTCAGTGCAACACCTGTAGAAAGTTGAGCTGTCTCAATAACATTTGATGATTTTAAATGATAACATCACCTGCCTATTCCATGTAATAGATAGCTATTGATTTAGTTGTAAAGATTTTTATGGCTGCATGAAATATGATCACAGGTAGACCTCACTTAGCAATCACCATTGGGATTGAGAACTCAGTTGCTAAGTGAAGTAGTTGCTAAGTAGAAAATCATATAATTGCAAGGGGATTATTATCTTACTTTGCTTTTGGTCATTAAATGAAGCTATGCAGTAGCTCAGTATAAGTAGCTACCTAAATAAAAAACCCGACTTACCATTTTATTTCCACCATTTCTTTTAATTCTGCTTGTTGTAAGATAGTACTGAAGCACACAAATGGTGATCACACGACTGTATGATGGTCCAGTGGTTATAAGTGTAAGGATTGGTCAAAAAGTAATTTTGAATTGTCGCTGCATGAGCTGGTCAGTAAGCAAAGACTACTGTATTTCACTGTGATGAGCAAAATGAAAGATGGCCTTTGAAAGCCTCTAACTTCAGCAATAATGAACAATAATTGTTTATTCCAAAATGTTAATACTTGGAAGGATACCTAGATATCCTAATACCCTGGATATTTAATTTTTTTTAATGCCAAAGCCATGAATTTTGCTGGTAAGGGAAGATTTTTTGGAGAAAGCAACTAATCCTGTTTTGGTATAATTGATGAGTTTCTTCTCTATTGGGCAAAAACATGAAGATTTTATCTCATCAAAGCTTGTGTTACAAAGAGGATTGGTTTCTCATCAGATATACAAGCAGTGATAAAGCTATGCTGTCTAATATGGCAGGTGGAGGCAGTGCAAGATAATATTGTGGCAGGAGAGCAAGTTGGTTTACAGACACTTGATCAGTGTCTATTTTACATCAGTTAATCATCTGACACTTCAGAGACCCTTGATTACTGTCTTATTTTTCAACATTTCACAAAAAGCACTCTAGCCAGCCTTTATGACAGCTCTATTGACTTAAAGGTGGCATTGGCCCAATCCCCAGATATAGGCTCTGAAAGGAATTGGCTGATTGTTGATGACTCCTGCTGCTGTTCATGAAATCCCATGACAATATCCTATGCAGGATCACCATGACTGCACAGATCCTATTTCACCTGCAGCTATCTTTTTAAATGGGTGGAGCAAGGATCTTTCAAAATGTGTAATTCGTTTGGCAAAACCAGTTACAGGATGCTTTTCCTGCAAAAATATTCCCCCCCCCCAAAACATCCAAATACTTTGGACTACTAAAACTTTTGTTTTTATAATGATGAATGAAAAGTTGAAGGCAACATGAAATACACTATTACCTGGCCAGGACTCTTCCCAAATGATTTCAGAGATCTATCTAATGAGGTGATATGTTTTAGTGCTTGTTTTCTGCATACTTGAGAAGAAGCAGAAAAGTGCAACTGAAACATGAAAGGATAGGGTGCATTTTTCATTTCATCCAGGGGAATGGACATTTTAAAAGAGAATTCAATATTTTCTTTGTGGGTGGAGTAGCCCTTGCCCTCATTTGATCTCAAAGTGAATAGATCTGTTATAGTCCACCTCCAAGGAATGTAAACAACAATTTCCTTTTATTTTTGTGACGATCAGAAGCAAAGAACTTCCTTCCCTGTTTCCTGAAATGTTCAGAAGAAGAAAAAGAATAAAGATTCTGAAGCTGGATGAATCCTGGCCCTGCGCCCTTCAGACCTCTAAAAGGGCAGCCCTGCACAAGAGAAATAATCATTTACCTAGATAGAAGCATTTGAATTTATTTGAGTGCAGGAAATGTAGCTATATTTTTAGCTGCATTCATTTATCTTTATAACTCATGTGTAACATAATTCATATCACTTTCTCGCAGAAACCTTTCCATCCTTGGCAGTGAGCATGAGGAAAGTTTTCAACTAAATTTGAGGGACAGGAAGATGTTTTTCTATGCATGATTATACCTATACTTACTTTGTGTTTATGAGTCTGTAGTGTGAGGCAATTTTCTGAAGACATTATTCTCACACCAAGATTGATTTATGATCATAATGGCCTCATTTAGGATTAAAAGTTCAGCTGGAAGTCAGTTTGAATCCCATCCTTACTAGGAGAAAATGATTGATTCCAGGTGATTGAGAGCAAGATATTAAGTGGCTCTCCCTCCCCAAGTGTAGTGACTTCCTGCCCAGGCCCCCATTCATTTCTGTCTTTCTCTCTCTCTCTCCCTCCCTCCCTCCCTCTCCCTCTCTCCCTCTCACACACACACAGCTGAATAAAGCTATGTAAAAATCCAGCCCAGTTTCACTGATTAGAAGTTTGAAAAGGCAGCGTGGCTCCACCTGCAATCAAACTACACTTGAGGAGGGAGTTCACAAGTGAGCACTGAGGAGACCACAGGAGGAGGCAGGAAGCCAGGCAAAGAGTCATGGTGTAGCACACACACTTTCCCCCAGCCGCTTTCTTTTGGAAGGCTCGGATTGGCTCCCCTCCGGCTTCTCTGCCTCTCTTCTCACCCCAGCCTGCCAGCAGGAGGTGAATGGGTGGACTTTATTGCATTCCAGACATTTCCCACCCAGACAGCAGGCTGCATTTGCAATGGGGGAAGTGTTTGGGGAAGGCAGGGGGGGGGGGAAACGGGTGGTGGGGTGGTGGCAGAGGAGCTGCTTTCAAGCCATTGGAAAAGATATTCAATCCAATTTGTAATCAGTGAAGCTGTGTGTGTGTGTGTGAGTGTTTGAGAGAGAGTGAGAGAGAGGGAAGGGGGTAGGAGAGATAATCCAATCCAACTTGTGTGTGTTTGTGTGTGGTGTGTGTTTGAGAAAGGGGAGAGGGAGGGAGAGAGGGAGGAAGGAGGGGAAGAGAGAAGAAAAAGAAAGAAGGAAACTTCTTTTGCAAAGGAGAAAAACATGCTGTCGCTTTAAATCAGAACTAAGCATGGCTGGGTGTGGAATTCTGGGAGTTGAAGTCCACAAGTCTTAATAACTTTAAATTAAAAAGATGCAGGAAAG
This sequence comes from Thamnophis sirtalis, assembly GCF_051295495.1. NCBI lineage: Eukaryota > Metazoa > Chordata > Lepidosauria > Squamata > Natricidae > Thamnophis > Thamnophis sirtalis. The sequence goes on along the minus strand of NW_028261385.1, from coordinate 104,239,908 downwards.
AACAAATTGATTATATGGTTATATATGGTTATATGTTATATGGTTTTATGTTTTTGAAGTTTTGGGGTTTGTGCAATATGAGCATTGTGTTTCTAAAAGGGTTTGGATGATTCCCTGCTTGTGAATGGAGCCAAACTTTCTCTAGGGTCATTATCTCATTATCTCTATCTGGCAGGCATGTGGAATGAGCCTCAGGCAGGTTTCTTTGTTAGCAGAAAGAAAGAAAAACAGCATAGCAATTTAGGGCTAGAAGGCTACTAGGAGGTCATCTAGTCCCACCCACTGCTGCAGCAGGAAACCTTACATTGTATGGATTATTTTGGTGCTTCTAACAGAGAGGAAGATTGCCAGAAAGGAGAAATAGTTTACTAGGAAAAGGCTGCCATGCAGAGGAAGGTAGAGGTAGTCCTTGACTTATGACTACAATTGAGCCCAAAATTTTGGTTTGCTAAGCAAGAGTGTTGTTAAGTGAGCTTCACCACATTTTATCCAATCCATGACATCTCCTGGTGAGTGACATCAAGTTGGCCATTCCCACCCAGTCACATGACTGCCAAGCCACTCCCACAAAACAAGCCATACCTACAGAATAGATTCTAAAAAAAATTGAAACCCACCACTGGATTGAAGGGTACAATTTCATCAAGAAAAACTACTTCTTTTCATCTTATTTAAGTGTGTAATTGTAGTAGACTATAGTAGAAAATATTCTAAAACCTCTCTTCTTTGTTAGTGAGCAGCAGAGGGTGAGAAGCAATTAATATTTTTCACCCTCATGTACTTATAGAGGTCCCTTTCCCTGGCTTAGTGCAGATGTTGTGGGCCTAAGAAGGTTAGCTGATTGGCCTTCCATGCTTAGGAATAGTTTTGCCTTTAACAAATACTGTTTGTAAACTGTTCTGAACCAGACAGCAAGAGAATAATATATATTGTCCAAATATACTATCTCCTAAACTTAGCTACATAGAATCATACAAAAGGATGAAATCAAAAGGATGGCCTTCTAGCTCAGGGGTGTCAAACTCACGTTGTCGCAATGTCATTACATGATGTATTGTGACTCCCCCCTTTTCTAAAATGGAGTGGGTGTGGCCAGCATGTGATGCATCCAGCCCATGGGCCGCGGGTTTGACATCCCTGTTCTAGCTAGTCTAATATTGTATTTCATGGTTTCCATGAAGATGCCTTTGAAAAAGTTAAGATTGGATAGGAAGTAGTGACACCCTTCAGCTCGTGTACACCATATTGCATCATATTTCATATCTACTGATTATTGATTCAGCCTTCCACCCTTCCAAGGTGGGTAAAATGAGGACCCAAACATTGGGGGAATATGCTGACTTTGTAAACTGCTAAGAGAGGGTTGTAAAGCACTGTAAAGCAGTATATAAATCTAAGTGCTCTTGCTCTTGCTACATCCATATCTACATTTGAATGATATGAAAAGGTCTGTTTCTTTTTTTTTCCAAGCAAAACTTTATTTTCCATTTTCATAACATATAATCACATGTATACTATTACATAGCCAATATCATATTGTACTGATTATTAATTACATCAGTTCATCTTGCCATCAACTCCCGGAAAAAATAATAATAAAAAAAATAAATGAAAACCAATTATTGGCTCTTCTGCTCTCCATACAGCCTGTTTATGCCTTATCCGCCCCTTTCTTCTGCCTGTCTCCTCCCCCTCCCTACTTCCTTTCTTCCCTCCATCATCCTTTTTCTACTCTACTTCCCCTTCCTTTCTCCTTCTCCTCTCACCTCTTTCCACTCCTCCTTATTCTCATCTCCCCCCCCCCTTTGCCCTCTCTCCTATCCCTCTCTTCCTATCTTTCTTCTCTCCTCTGCTTCCCACTCTTCTTCTCATTCACTTGGTGTATTTCAGCTTCTGAGCGAACTCCATTCTGTGTTGATGGCATTTATACTTCCATTTCAATATACATAACATATCTTAGTTTTAAAGAAAAAATAAGAGAAGACAGTATACATGTACAATCATATTACTTTAAAACCTAACACCCCTCCTCAAGCCTAATATATTTCCTCCCTTCCACCCTCCCCCCCAGCCCCCCCCCACCTTCCCTCCCCTGACTTCCCAGAACCAATACACGGTATAAATCTTTAACAAAAACAGTTTAAAATATATTTGAAAAAAGAATAAGAAATTAATAACATCTTTAAATTGAACTTAGCTTCTCCTTGCTAGGCTAACACTAAACAATTTATATCCTTCCTAATCTTAATCATATGCTATCTGGAATTTCTTAGTCCCATATTTATTTTGAGTATAATCAATCCATTTTTTCCAGTATCGTTTATATCTCTCGTTTGAGTAGTCCTTAAGATATGCAGATATTTTTGCCATCTTGGCTAAATTTGTGACTTTCAATGTCCATTCTTGGATAGTAGGCAAATCTTCCTTCTTCCAGTATTGCACCACCAACAATCTAGCTGCAGTTATTAAGTGCAAAATCAAGTTAATCTCTACACTGTACAATCAGTAATTATACCTAACAAAAATAACTGGGGGGGGGGTAAACTTTATCCTTTTTTAAAGAATATTTTGCATAATCCACCATATTTTTATCCAAAATGCCTTAACCTTTTTGCAGGTCCACCATATATGAAAATATGTAGAGTCCCTAGAGTCACATCTCCAACACTTAGGTTGTAAATTCAGATACATAGAAGCCAACTTTTTAGGATCTAAATGCCATCTATAAAACATCTTGTAAAAGTTTTCTCTCAAGTTTTGGGCTTGTGTAAATGTTACGTTTCTTATCCAAATCCTTTCCCACGTATCCAGCATTATTGGTTCTTCAATATTTTGAGCCCACTTTATCATACAGTCTTTAACTAATTCTGTTTCGGAGTCCATCTGTATTAATACATTATATAGTCTTATTAAACTTTGATCTCTTATTTGTTTAAGTAAATTATCCTCGACTTGCATAAAACCAATTTTTTGATCTGTTTTCCACCTGGCCTGTAGCTGTCCATACTGGAACCATGTTTGGATTACCTTTTCCTCTTTTAATTCAACCAAGGATTTTAGTTGTAATACACCTCTTTCTAGGGTAAGAAGCTGCCTGTAAGTAATTATATCCTGATTTTGTACTATGTTCATATTTTATATTGCATGTCTAGGAATTGCCCACATGGGTATCTTATCATTTAATTTGTAATGATATTTTTTCCAGACCCGCAGTAGAGCATTCCTTAAAATATGACTTTTAAAATTCTTGTCCACTTTTTTGTTATATAGCAAGTAAGCATGCCAGCCATATACTAAATCATGCCCCTCAATATTAAGTATTCTGTCATTTGTTGAATTAATCCAATCACTAATTACAGATAAAGCTACTGCGTCATAGTATAATTTTAAATTGGGTAATTTCAAACCTCCCCTCTCACGCACATCTTGCATTATTTTTAGTTTTACTCTCGGCTTCTTCCCTGCCCATACAAATTTATTAATACCCTTGTGCCATTCTAGCAGGTTCGCATCTTTTTTAAGTATTAGTAGCATTTGGAAAAGAAATAAGAATTTAGGTAAAATACTCATTTTCACTGCTGCTATTCTTCCCAGCAAAGATAACTGTAATTTCTCCAATTTTTTCATCTCTCTCTGTATACTATGCCAAAGTGGTTCATAATTATACTTATATAGCTTCCCATTTGAGATTGAAATATGAATTCCTAAATATTTGACCTTTTTAACTATTTCACATCCTGTCATTCGTTCTAGGTCTTCCTTTTGTTTAGTATTCATATTTGTAGCTAATATCTTTTTTTCCCCTAAATTTATTTTGAATCCTGACACTTGACCATATTGATTAGTCATATTCATTAAGACCTTACTAGATTCCTATGGTTGGGTTAATATTATAACCAAATCATCTGCAAAAGCACGTACTCTATATTCTTGTTGCCTAATCTTAATTCCCTATAAGCCCTCCGAGCCCCGTATTTTATTCAACAGTATTTCCAAAGTTATGATAATGGGGACAAGGGACAAGCCTGTCTTGTACCTTTTTCAATTTGAAAAGAATCTGTTAAACTTCCATTAACTATAATTTGAGCTGTTTGTTGTTGATATATAGGTTTGATTGATTGTAAGAAATGTTCTCCTATTTGCATTTTTTGCAGTATTTTCAGCAGGAATTGCCAATTGACTCGATCAAAGGCTTTCTCAGAAAGAAATATATCTAGAAATATGAGCGCAGCAGGGATTTGGTTATTCTTTCCCAAATATTCTAGTTTATTAACAATTAATTTTACATTACTTCTCATTTGTCTCCCTTGAATAAAACCTGTTTGATCATTATGAATCAATTGTTGAATAACCAACATTAACCTATTTGCTAGTATTTTAGTAAAGATTTTATAATCTACATTAAGTAATGATATAGGTCTATAATTTTTTGGTTGGGTAATATCTTGATCTTCTTTGGATACCAGGGATATAAAAGCTGTCTTCCAAGATGGGGGTACCTTGCCTTCCATTTGAATCTTATTAAATAATTCCTTAAGAGGTTCTACCATTTCTAATTGTAGATTTTTATAATAAGCCACTGTCAAGCCATCTGTACCCAGTGCCTTCCCTGCCTTTAACTGTTTGATTACCTGTAGAATTTCCCCCGAAGTTATTGGTTGATTCAATCTCTCCCTCTGCTCATCTTTAACTATGGGTATTTTTTCTTTATCCAGGTATCTCTCTATATCTAGACCTTGAATTTTATCACCCTTGTACAATGCTATAAAGAATTCACGAAAGACCTTTTGAATCTCATCCTGTTGGTACACTTCTTTCCCTCTGTAGTATAATTTTGCTACGTTACGAGATTTTTGTTTTTTCCTAATCAGATATGCTAACCACTTACCAGAGTTATTTGCATTACAGAAAGTGTTACGTTTTGCATATAACAGACTGGTAGCTACCTGGTCTGAAATCAGCATATTAAATTGGTCTTTTAATAAGGTAATTGCTTCTTTAATCTTTTTATCTCCTGGTTTTAAAGTTAACTCTTGCTCTTTCTTCCTAATTTCATCTTCCAGTTCAGTTCGCTTTTCCCCTTGTTTGCGTCTATGTAATCTATTTAGATTTATCAAAGCTCCTCTCATATACGCTTTGCTTGCATCCCATACTATTTCCATAGATGTACCCTTATTCATATTAAATACAAAGTATTCTGTTAAAAAATTTTTACATTCATTAATATATTTCTCATATCTAAATACATTTTCATTCAATCTCCAAGACCTTCTTGCTTGTGTCACACCTCCCAACTCCATCCAAACCGGATTATGATCTGATAAAACTCTGGCACATATCTTTGTCTTCTTTACCCTAGAAAGCAAATCATTGGTAGTTAGTATGAAATCAATTCTAGAAAAGGATTGGTGTCTATCAGAAAAGAAGGTAAAATCGTATTCTTCTGCATTTCTTTCTCACCAAATATCTCTCAGTTCAAAATCATCCATCATATCAAAAAAGGACTGAGGTACTTTCGCTCGCATTTGAATATTTGGCTGAGAAGCCTTCTTATCTTTCTTGGTATCCATAACACTGTTCCAGTCACCCAATAGTATGCAGGACCTATAATCCCACTGTACTAATTTAGCATGGAGTTTTTTATAAAATCCATCTTGTTGTTGGTTGGGAACATATATTCCCAGTAGCAATGTCCTTTTCCCTTCTAGTACCAAATCTATTGCAATGTATCTTCCTTGGGGGTCTGCTTCAATTAATTCAGCTTTCATATCCTTCCTTAAGTAGATAACTATACCATTTTTCTTCTCTGAAGCAGAAGCTATAAAGTGTTGTCTAAGTCTTGTATTAATCAAGTATTTTTGATCAGTTGATCTAATGTGAGTTTCTTGCAAACAAATTATATCATTCTTGAACTGTTTAAGATAGTGATTTATTTTCTTCCTTTTCTATGGGGAGTTTAATCCATTAACGTTCCACGTTAAGAACTTGTCATCTTTGGCTCCCTGAAGCTTTTTTAGAGTCATCTGGACATCCTGGAATTTAATCTTTGGTCTGGCTCCTCCCACTGCTTCCAAACTGGTACCTGTAGCATCTTGACCGGTAACAGGTGTTTGTTGTGATTGTTGCTTCTTTAATTCTTGGTCCATTTATCTGGTAATCACACGGGTTTGTCTTTGTTCCTTGGCTCCTTGTACTTCTGAGAGAGAAAGTTGATCAAACCTTGTTGATACTTGTGTAGTTTGCTGTCTATCTTGTCCTTGTTCTCTTTCTCTAGGTCCAGGTGGGGCGGAATGTCCAGCCTTTAATATATTATTGTAAAAGTCTTGGGCCTTCCATACTGAATTAAGACGGTATCTTTGCCCCTGATAAATGAGTGCTAGTCTGACTGGTGCATCCCATCTGTAGCTGACGATTTTTAAGCTCTTCAACTAAAAAAGCATAGTCTTTCCTAGATCTTAGCATTTGAGGTGGTATCTCCTTCAAAACAGTCACCTCCTGAGCCCCAATTTGAAGCTTGGTTTTATAAGACTCTTGCAATATCATATTCCTCATGTCTCTTGTAGCAAAGTACATCACAATGTCTCTTAGTAGTTGCTTCTGTCTGGCAAGCCAGGAGTTAACACGATAAACCTTTTCAATTTGCCATTCAAAATTCCCACCTGGACTTCCCATCAGATTATCGAAGGCTTCTGAAAGAATCTGTTTCAAATTTTCCTGGTTATTTTCACATAAACCTCTTATTCTTAATGCAAATTCCATTTGTTTATACTGTAACATAATAATTTCTTTTTCAGCATCTCCAACTTTTAGTTGAATCACATCCATTTTCAATATCAAGTTAATATTGGCATCACTAAGATCTTCTAATCTATCTTCAATTCCAGAGGCATATTCTGATAGCGAATTAAAAACATGTCGTCCCTGATCTTCTGAACCCGAGTCTCAAGTTTATCAGACAGTTCTTTATGAGCAACGGATATCTCCTCCTTAATTTTTGTTTCCATCGCACTGCATGATTTTTAAAAGCTTCAGCCAGTTCTTTGTGAAACATTTCTTTAGTCAACGGCTCCCCTGAAACAATGGGGGGGAGGAAGTAATGACTGTAATTTTGTACCGGGAGCGGGGGAGCTTCCCGCACTTTTTGAAACATTAGAAGGAGGGGGGAACCTTTTGCCTAGAAGCCATTCCAAGTTTAATCTTCTTCAACCAATTAATAAATCTATGCTGGCCAATTGTACAGCAATTGCTGTTTAGTTTAGTAATAAATCACTTCCTTTTCTTTGAAGTTTTAAGCTCCGTAGGAATTCAAAGTCCGACTAGTACTACGAAGCTGCTCGGTGCCATTTTGTATATCTCTTTAACAAGTAAGTTATCAGAAGGAATTCTTGTAAAAATGAAGCAAAGGATTAATACATACTATTAAAAGTTCACGTGTATAGGCTCTGTTCATTCTGGATTCAGTAGATCAGATTTTGTGCTGAGGATGGGTGGATGCCTTTGTGCTGCGAATAAAAGCAGCAGGGTTCTTGGCACGGAGAGAATTCTGCTATCGGGTGCCCTTCCTCCCTTCCCAGATTTATGGTCTGGGAAAGTTAGTTGGCACGCTGCCCCAGCACAATTAGCTCACCTTGTTCTTCTAAGCCTGAAGAAAAGGTAAACAAGCTGTCAAATGGCTGATGAATTGCTGTTCAGACAGTTTAATGCAACCAAGAATCAGGAACTGTTAAGACCAGCTCCCACAGGCAGTGACCCCCCACCGGAAGCCCGAAGAGATCTGTTTCTGATACGGAGGTAATAAATCATTTCAGGGGTAGTATTAATTAATTTGACTATTCCAGTGTTAAGGTAAGCCAGTTTAGCTACCATTTCTGCGCCTTGTGGAAACACATTCTATTCAATTTCTGCACAAGGTCTGTCTATCTATCATTGTCTGTTTTTTAAAAAAAGAATTGGTAAAGATTGGTGCAGAGTCCTAAAATTAATATCGCAGAGAAATGTATCTTTCAGGTTTACAAATACTTCATTCCACTCCCCCCAAAAGAGAAGCTTCTTGCTTTCTATCCCCAGGGTTCTTTTCAATGTTTTTGTACTGTGATAGTCAACCTTTGGCATGAGCCCTCTCAGATGGCACATGAGCCATTGGCCCAGTTCAGCTCCATTGCAGATGCGCATGTGCCTCCCGCTGGATAGCTGGATAGCTCTCCCGCACATGCATGGGGGTAGGGCACATGCGGGGTGTGTGCGCACATGTGTATGGGAGGGGTGCATGCAGAGGGAATGTGCACATCTGTGGGAGCACATGGAGGGGGTGCGTGCATGGACAGGGTGGGGTGTGTGGCAGGGTGCATTCATGAGCTGGGGGGCACGTGGGGACACATATGCAGGGGGAGCACATGCACAAATTGCATTCGGAAGTTTGGGTGCGCGCGCGCAGATTCACACACACACGCTTGGAGTGATATTTTTTTGTTGAGAAATGGCAGAAGACATAGTGCTTCAGTGGATGTTTTGTACATATTTCCATTACTCTGTCCACACTCCCTGAACAGAAAATGCCTCATAATTCTTCTCTTAGGGTTTCACAGAAAGCCAGGAAGACTGCAGGAGAACTCACGTATTACAGAAATTGTAATCTTATTTAGGGGAAAAGATCAAAATAATTTCTATCACACTGAGTAAAAAGAGGCACTTAACTGTGAACTGAACAGCATATAAATTTAATAAAGAAAATAAAAATGTGGATTTTCCTTGGATTTAAAACCACATCAGTTTAGTGTAAGTGGGCAGAACTGTAGCAGAAGCATATTGTTAAAGTTTTCCCATTGCTTCTATTTAAGCAAAAGAGAACCTGCTGGGTCAAAATGATTTACAACCCAATAAATCTGCTGTCATCAAGGAGTGTTGTAGCTTGTATGGAAAGGTTGCATTGCAGTTGGCTTCAATTTGTCATCTAGGCTGACTAGGAAACCAAAGGTTTCCTGACTGGATTTACTAGGTGAGGGGCAGCTCTTAATTAGATATAAAGCACCACCATCTCTTAGAGAATGGCCTGTCAGCTTAATCTGTGAGGGAGTGGAGACATACCTCTTCCCTTAAAATTATGCCTGGAGACACACAGGCAACAGCCATAAAAGTGTGGCCTTTTTCAGCTGAACTACCTTCTTCAAAGCAAAGTGGAAGCTCCAAGCCAAGGTCTCTGGGCCATGTCAAGGAAACAAAAGACAATAAAACATGCAAATGGAGTCAGAGTGTCTGAGCTTCTCTATACAAAATCTGCTTTGGGCTCCAGATAACCCTGTGTCATTTCAAAGGTTTAATAACTCCCTGGAACTTCTGACACCCATTACAATTGGCAATGCAATATAAGGATCAGTCTAGGCCTAATTTGAGGCCTGTGTCTATGGTAGGAAGCAAAGCAAGGATCTCAACAGGAAGAGCTTTCCTTGCTTTCCTCTGAGAAGCAGATGTTTGTCCTGGAGATTTAGTAGCAGTTGCAATAGGTCAGGTGGTACTTTTGTCCTATATTTGCCCATCTCATTGGCTATAAGTACTGTTTCCCCTTTTTAATGCAATAAATACTTTGTAAATACTGATGGGAAGAGAAAATGCAAGGAGCCACCCCAATGGATTTCATCTGTTGTCTGGCTGTCAAAAATCCAGGAAAGCTTAATAACAGCCCTAATTTTAGGGGGAAAAAATCTTTTAAAAAAATGATTCTGAACTAGCCTGTAAAGCTTTATCTGTCACCACGAGGGGGCGCAACTGGCGTTTCAGAATTTATTATCTCATGATTAATTCCCCATGAAAAATACGCCCTGCAGAAAAATAACTGCAAGTGGATCTTTATTGGGTGATGGTGGTGGATAGCCACCAAAACAGTGTTACCTATATATTGCACTTACAATATTTAATTTCTCCCTTTTGGTTTGAGGCAAGTGGACACGCCAGTCTGGTGAATAGATATGCCCTACCAATAATTTTGGAGAAATATAACAGAATAACAGAGAATGGACCTTGGAGGTCTTCTGGACCAACCCCTGTTCAGTCAGGAAGGCCTATATCATTTCAGACAAATGATTGTCAAATCTCTTCTTAAAATCTTCCAGTGTAGGAGCATCCACAACTTCTAGAGGCAAGTTGTTCTGCTGATTAATTGTTCTGTCAGGAAATTTCTCCTTAGTTCTAGGTTGCTGCTCTTTGATTAGTTTCCATATATTGCTTCTTGTCCTGCCTTCAGGTGCTTTGGAGACTAGGTTGACTTCCTTAGATATTGGGACACTGCTATCATGTCTCCCCTAGTCCTTCTTTTCATTAAACTAGACATACCCGGTTCCCGCAACCATTCTTCATATGTTTTAGCTTCCAGTTCCCTAATCATCTTTGTTGCTCTTCTTGGCATTCTTTCTAGAGTCTCAGCATCTTTTTTGTGGCAATCAAAACTGGATGCAGTATTCCAAGTGTGGCCTTACCAGGATATTATATATGTCACATTGTAGAATTCCTTTGTATTTTAATAACAGAATGGCAGAAGAGATTCTTTATAGTAGAGACCAGGGCACTATGACCCAGGAATGTATTTGCTAAACTAGAAAGCTTCTGAAAGAAAATGACCTTGCTGCTCTTCCTGCCATAGAGATAGCAAGCTGTTCCTTCAACAGCTGTCAGACAGCCCCAAATCTAACCCAAGGTTATTTTGCACAGGTATAGCTGATCTGTGATGCAGTGGCTCAGTGGCTAAGATGCTGAGCTTGTCGATCAGAAAGGTCAGCATTTCGGCCATTTGAATCCCTAGCACCACGTAATGGAGTGAGTTGGGAACGACTAGCACATATGTGCGAGGGGAACCTTTACCTTTTAGCTGATCTGCTAGTCTAGTTTTTGTATCTTGGAGCGAAGGGAAGGACGCGACAAGAGGTAAGAGGGAAGTGACTTTATTCAGCTCATAGTAAACTGCGATTCAACGTGGTGTGTTTCGCGCCCTACATTTATACCCCCGGGTTTGAACGAGGAGCCAATGGAGCGTCGAGTAGCTCGACCAATCAGGGCGAGGATTGAACCGGCTCCGCCCGGGAACCAATCAGGAAGGAGTCCTTTGTTCGCGCGCTTGTATTTCCCGCGCTAGTATTCAACACCCCTCCCCCCCCAGTCAAAGAGTTCCTTTGGGAAGGGCAAACATAGTCTTGTAGGTAGGCGGGGCGGTGGCGTTCTCGCCCTGATCTTCGTGGCTCCCCGGCGGTTGTTGACGGGGGGGGAACCGCTGGCGGAGGCGTGTCCGTGGTGGGGCGGTGAACCTGCGGTTCGGGCCCGCGGGATAGAGCTGGCCCCGGGTCCCCTGCCCAATGTCCAACTGTCTGGGGTGGCGTTTCCGTGGCAACCGGAGTGTCCGATTGCGGTCCCGTGCAGTCTGGTTGGGGTGTAGGTTCAGAGTTTCGATAAGGGCTTCGAGGAAGGGAGTAGCCGGTTGAGGCGCGCCTGTCCGGAAAGTTCGCATCGGCTTGCCTCCCGTTCCCCGGGTGGAAACGGTCCGATGGGGAAAAAATCAACGATGTTGGCTCCTGGTGTGAGCGGGTGTCCGCGGGGCTCGGGCCGTCTGTTTCCGCGGGAAGGCGACGCCTTAACTGGTCCACGTGGCGCCTCCATTGTGTTCCGTCGGCCAGGCCGACCCTGAAGGAACAGGGGCCGGTCAGAGCTGTGATGGTTGCGGGAACCCACCGTGGATCCCCGGAAAAGGAGCGGGCCCATACCGGATCCCCTAACTTAAACGCGTGGGAAGGGAGGGCCCCCAGGTTGCTCGGCAGATCCCCTGCGTAAAGTGGATGGAGCCTGTCTAGGGGGGTTCGCAATCTCCTACCCATCAAGAGCTCTGCGGGACTTTTATTAGTCGTTGGGCAGGGTATGGAGTGCTGGCTCAAGAGGTAAGCCGCCACTCTTTCTTGCCAGTCGCCCTGGCCCATGCGGCCCAAGGCTTCTTTCGCTGAGCGAACTGCGCGCTCCGCCCGGCCATTACTAGCTGGGTGATAGGGGGCTGTGGCCGCGTGTCTGATTCCTTGCTCGGCCAGGAATTCTTGGAACGTGGTGGAGGTAAACTGGGGCCCATTATCGGAAACTATCACATCCGGTAACCCATGGGTAGCGAACATCTTACGGAGGGCCCTCACTGTACTCTCCGCTGTGGTGGAGGTCATGATCACCAGCTCCACCCACTTAGAGTAAGCATCTACCACTATCATAAAGTTTCGGCCGTGAAAGGGACCGGCGAAATCAATATGTAAACGGGACCATGGGCCTCTAGGGATTTCCCACTCGCGAGGAGCGGCTGTGGGGGGATTCGGCCTAGAATTTTGGCATATTTTACATCGGCCTACATAATCTGTGATTTCGGAATCTAACAAGGGCCACCACACATAGCTACGGGCTAACGCTTTCATTCGCGCTATGCCTGGGTGGTTTTTATGGAGTGCAGGCAGGATTCGTGCCCGCAGGGCTGTGGGGATCACTACCCTATCCCCCCAGACAAGACACCCCCCGTGAAGGGCGAGTTCGGCTTGTCGCACTTTAAATGGACGGAATTCTTCCGCTACCTTTTCCGTGGGCCATCCCCTCAAAACCCATGAAGCAACCTGAGATAGGACGGGGTCAGCCTTTGTGCAGGCTGCAACGTCCGCGGCCGAGACAGGGAGGTCGGATTCGGCGATGGACAGAACAGAGAGTGCGGGCACGTGGGCTGTGTCCGTCTCTGGCAGAGGGCAACGGCTTAGAGCGTCTGCGTGTCCTAGCTGTTTGCCCGGACGGTATAACAGCGTATACGAATACGCTGTTAGGAACTCCGTCCACCGAGTCATGCGGGGGGACAAAATGGGGGGAGTTGGCTTGTCGCCCGCCAGTAGCCCCAGGAGGGGCTTGTGATCCGTGACCAGGGTGAAATTCCTACCGTAGAGGTAGTCATGGAACCGCTTAATGCCGGAAACTGCAGCCAGGGCCTCTTTATCGATTTGGCTGTAGTTCCGCTCCGTGGAGGAGAGTGTCCGGGAATAGAAAGCTATGGGGGCTTCTGAGCCGTTCGGGAGGATGTGGCTCAGAACCGCTCCTACGCCATAGGGGGAGGCGTCGCAAGTCAGAGTTAGAGGCATCCTATCGCTGTACTGGATTAGGACTGCCGATGAAGTTAAAATATCCTTTATAGCCGCGAACGCGTGTGCTTCACGGCTGCCCCATTTCCAGGCCGCTGACCGGTCAAGTAGTCGGTGTAGCGGCTCAGCTAGTGACGCCTTGTGGGGGATAAAAGGGGCGTAGAAGTTCAAGAGCCCCAGGAATGCCTGTAATTCCGCCCTAGAGGTGGGTGCGGGCGCGTTTTTGATGGCGGCAACTTTGGAAGGAGTGGGGTGGATGCCTTGGGCATCAATGAGGAACCCCAAGAATTCAACTCTGGGAACAGCAATTTCGCATTTGCTGCGCTTTAATTTCAGCCCTGCCTCCCTGAAACGTGTGAGGACCTCCCGCAGTGTTTTCAGGAGTTCCGAGTGACTGGGGGCTGCGACCAGGACGTCGTCGAAGTAGGGAACGACGCCTGGGAGCCCGTGGAGCAACCGCTCCATGAGGCTCTGGAAAATCCCAGGGGCAACCGAAACGCCGAATTGGAGACGGCGGCAACGGAAAGCCCCGCGGTGGGTGACGATGGTCTGGGCTGTAGCCGCATCGTCATCTACGGGAAGCTGCTGGTAGGCCTGTGCCATGTCTAGCTTAGCGAAAATGCGGCCCTGTCCTAAGGAGTGGAGTAGGTGCTGCACTACGGGAACCGGATACGGGTTTGCCTGCAGGGCCAAATTGATGGTCGACTTGTAGTCGGCACATATTCTCACCGATCCGTCGGGTTTGACCGGGAGGACTATGGGGGTTTCCCAACGGGCGTGATCTACGGGCTCGAGTACCCCTTGCTCAATAAGTTTATCCAGTTCTGCGTCTACTTTTGCTCTCAATGCGAAAGGAACCCTGCGTGCCTTAAGTCTTACGGGAGCGACCTGGGGATCGAGGCAGAGGGAAATGGGGGTGCCCTTGTAACAACCCAATTTCCCATCGAACACGTCTGAGAACTCGTCTAGGACGCTATCTACGGAGAGGGGAACTACCCTGTGTACCCCTTCTATGGTGAGGCCCAAAGCGGAGAACCATTCCAACCCCAGGAGAGCGGGCAGGTTGTTCCTAACGACTAAAACGGGGAGTTTCCCTCTAAAATTCCCGTATTCCACCCGGATGTGGTATATCCCAGCTGTGGGAATCCCATTCCCCTGGTAGTCTAGGAGGGAGACCCGGGCGGGGCGCAGCTTTCTCTGGGGAACCCCGGGGCAAAGGCGGGAGAACAAAGCCCAAGATAGGAGAGAACGGGATGAACCGGAGTCCACCTCCATTTGGCAAAGCTGACCTTCGAGCCGGACGGCGGTGCTTATTTTCCGGTGGCCAGCGGGAACGTGGGATGCTTGGTAGACCACGCAGTCAGCGCTGGAGGGCTGGTAGGTTGAGTAGCAGTCCTCAGTGCGCTTCGCGGGACGCGGTTGCTGGCGGCGTTGCGGCGCCGGGCGCTGGTTGCTGGGCTGCATGAACGACGGGGCTGGCAGGGGAGCCCGGCATACTCTGGCGAGGTGCCCTTCTCCTCGGCAGCGGCGGCAAACGGCAGAGCGGTACGGGCAGGCTGCGCGGCTGTGGCGGCCGCCACATCCGCGGCAAGGTGCGTTTGAGGCTGGCTGAACGGGCGCCGGCGGTTGCTGGGGTGGCCTCTGCTTCGGCTGCATCCTCATCTGGCCGACGATTTCCTCCTCCTCCTCCTCGTCTTCGGCAGGGGAGAGATCGTCGACGAGGTTCGTCTGGGTGGACGGCCCCGCGGCAGTTTGTGCGGGGGGGTTTAGCTGGAGGCGTTCCATGTCGGCCGTGGATTGTTCGGAGAGTTCGGCTGCTCGCGCTATCTCCACGGCTTGCATCAGGGTAATCTTGTGATTCCGGAGTAATCGGCCGCGTAAATGTGCGTCGCGGACCCCGCACACAAACTGTTCCGCAAGATTCTCCTCCAGGTCTGCGAAATCGCACTGGGCGGCCACGGTGCGCAAAGCCTCCAGGAAATGGCTAATGGATTCATTGGCCCTTTGCACTCGGCGGCGGAAAGCGAAACGGCGTGCAAACAGAGAGGGTGAGGGAGCGTAGTGGTTCCTCAGCCTGGACATCAGCTCGGCCCACCCAAGTTTGTAGGCTGGCCTCGGGGCGGCCAGGGCTCTCGCAGAGGCGAACATGGACGGCTCACAGCAGGACAAGAAGAAACTGCACTTCTCCTCGTCGGTCTGAGCCTGGTTTTTCGAGGCGATCAGGTAGCACTCGAATCGCTCCATGAACCCGTCCCATGATTCTCCGGTGGCTCCGCCGAATGGCGCGAAAGGAGGAAGCGATGACGCCATCGTGGTGTGGAGCCGGAGAAAGAGAGAGAATGACGGAGAAAATTACGCGTTCGCTGCCGGCGTTCTCAGTCCGAAGATAGCGTGCTAGCCGGTTCAGACGCGGTGGCAGCTGGCTGTTCTTCTCCGTGGTCGCGGGAATCGGAATCCCATCCTCGTCGCCAGTTTTGTATCTTGGAGCGAAGGGAAGGACGCGACAAGAGGTAAGAGGGAAGTGACTTTATTCAGCTCATAGTAAACTGCGATTCAACGTGGTGTGTTTCGCGCCCTACATTTATACCCCCGGGTTTGAACGAGGAGCCAATGGAGCGTCGAGTAGCTCGACCAATCAGGGCGAGGATTGAACCGGCTCCGCCCGGGAACCAATCAGGAAGGAGTCCTTTGTTCGCGCGCTTGTATTTCCCGCGCTAGTATTCAACACTAGTCAAACCTAGAATGATTTTCTCCGGAATTTGGATCAGGACAGTTGTGTTTCATTTTCAGTGATTAGTGGAATAGTGCCAGTACCTGACATTTTTAGGCAGATTCTGCACCTGTTGCACACTAAGTAAAGCTCAGGATTTAAAAATCTATATTTTGGAACACATGCGTAGGATAGTTATTTATAACCTGGCTTTTGCTGTGTTTTAAATAGAAACAATCCCTGCCATTGATGCTACCTGTCACCCACACCATCCTACAGAGTTCTTATATTCAGATGTTCTGCATGTAAAATTGGAATCAAAACAATTCCCCTGCAATTCCCCTGGTGTTTGGAACAGGAAATCCATTCCAGATAATTTGTGAAAGAAAGAATGCTAATAATTTTGCATGCCATTTGAATTCAAAACACAAACATTACCAATAATGGGAGACCTCTGACGATGTGGAAGCCGGAGACAGTGAAAAGGAAGGGGTGCTTTTCATCAAAAGAGATGTCTTTCTTCTCTTGAGCATTTTTTCCAGGTGAATCTGGCAGACAGTAATGATCAAGCAGATTTCCCCCTTTACAGGAGGCTTAAGAATGATTTATCTAGAGAGTAAAACAAAAAAGATTTGAAAAAAGACACAAAATAAAATCTCTTTCAAGGAAGGTATGCAGCATTAAAATGTTAAATGTGATTTTAGCACATGGAATGGGAGGAATATTAGCACAAGCATTCCAATTTCATATATAATGTGATAGGTTTGAAGAATTAGCAAATCTATGTGGTTGCTAAGAGTTTAAAAATGACTTGATGGCACATAACCAATCAATCAATTGAACTGGCAGTTTCTGAGAAAAAGGATTTAGGGATTAAGATGGACAGCTCAGAGAGAACATCACTCCAGTGTATAAAGGTGAATTTTTGGAAATAATCCATTAGGAAAAGAAGAGAAAATGAAACTACCAAATATCACTTGGCATTATTAGATTCCATTTCACATCCCTAACATCTGAGTACAAAATAATGACGGGTTGCAACTACATTGTACAAGCTTCTGGTGAGCAGAGATTTGCATATAGGTCTGGATACCAGCAGACATTATTGTAGAGATGGAAGACTCCATCGCAGAACAACCATTCCGCTCAAGTTTTAGAGACGATTTGGGTGGAGATGATTTACAAAAAAGATAAGAAAAAAGAACCTCAAAATTGTTATTAGGTTATATATAATGTGGAGAAAATAGATATGAATGTCTTATCTCTCTTATCCTATAACCATAGAACTACTGAAATTCCAGTGGACAAAAGCAAATATTTTTACCTAATTATCTTCCAAGCAATATGCTAGGCTAGTTGTCCTTAACTTACAACCATTCATTTAACAACTGTTTAAAGTTTACAACAGCACTGAAAAAGGTGACTTATGACCAATCCTTGTACTTATGACCATAGTAACATCCCCATGATCGTGCGAACAGAATTCAGGCACTTGACAAGTTTATTTATGATGGTCAGTCTCCCAAAGTCATGTAATCACCATTGGTGACAGCTGACTTCCATCAAAGTCAATAGGGGAAGCTAGATTTGCTTAACAGTTACACGATTCACTTAACAACTGCAGTGATTCACTTAACAACAGTGGTAAAAGTAAAAGATAGAATTGAGTGTGACTCATTTATCAACCTTGGTAGCAATGGAAATTCTGGTTCTATTGTGTTCATAAGTGAAGGATTACTGTGTTACATAATCATGGTAGCTCAGATAAGCATTAAAATAGAGTTGGTTGATTCATTAGGATAAAGCTAGCATTGCCTTATGTCATAGTCATGAGGCTTTATATTATTTCTAGTATCAGAGACAGGAAGCTGAGGGACACAAGGACATATCTTGCTTTGGGCTTTGTTTATCATATGATCTCATCCAGTGGTCCAGCACAGCTTTTCCAGAGTATCTGAGTATACACTCAGTTTGAATTTACTTCATGATTGTTTGGGGCAGTCAATTCTCTATGCGGTGCCTTGTAGAATCCTTAATGAAATCCTTAATGAAAGTATTAGTTAATGAAGGATTAACTAATTCTTCATTGCCTAGATTGTATCATCCATATTAGTTGGCTTAATGGTGCCAAAGAGAATCCCAAAGGACAGCAAAAAGAGAACAGCTGAAGCTCCAGGTTATACTATGCTTCTATGCAAACATTTGATCCAATCTTACATGATTGTGGCTTATAAACCACAACAGTAAGAAATCACTTGGTCTTATTAGATCATAAGTGGAGTGGCGAGAACAAAAACTATAAAAAAGGCAGATAAGCATAAAGCAAGGAGTAAAAAAATTCTGGATATTAACTAACACCTAGAACAGTGTTTCTCAACCTTGGCAACTTGAAGATGTCCGGACTTCAACTCCCAGAATTCCCCAGCCAGCGAATGCTGGCTGGGGAATTCTGGGAGTTGAAGTCCGGACATCTTCAAGTTGCCAAGGTTGAGAAACACTGTCCTAGAATATTAACAATACATGCATTCTTCTTGGATGTAATAATTATGAACCCTATCACACAGGATATATTTCTAAGTCCGGAGGAATGTTGCAAAAATGAAATGAACTGTTCTCTTCATCTACACATTTGTCACCTGGAATTGGTGTAGCTTAGGTTGTCCTCTTATTTCTTTTTATTGATCTGCACATTCTTTCAGTATTTGGCCCATCTGAATAGAGTCCTTCTCGTAGCTGGGAACCATCTTCTTCAAGATCAAATTGTCAGTTATTCTATTTTTCCAATGGTAACTTTTAAAAAGTCACTTACAAGGTAACTCTCTGCAAAGGACAGAGATGAAAGTCATGGCCTCAAAGAAAATATAAAGTTGTGATTAACCTGTGAGGGTCTGATGATATCATAAACCTCGAGGACATTGTGTGAGTGGGCAGCTGTTTTGCGAGAAGGGACCAGCAGGCATCACAAGGAAACAGGATGTGCTGTTCCTTTCAAGAGCACCGTGTCATCCTTGTTGTAAATGCTTTTCTCCCCACATTTCTTAACTAATGCCAAAGTGTTCAATATTTTAAACAACTGGATTTATAGCTCTGTCCTTCCTTGTTTAACTCTGCTCCCTTACATTCTGTTTTTATCTCTCTGGGACCCTTTTTTTTTTTTTAAAAAAAAAGAACATATCTATATCCAGAAGAATATGAAAAACTGATCAAACCTGAATTCTTCTTTGGCTTGTCAAGCTCAGGGTTGTTGTATTATGTCATAAAATGCCATTGTTTATGTGCATTGTGTCTTATCCATAAGAAAAGACAGAGGTTCTCAATAATTTTAACAAAAGTTGTGTATGTGTATAAGCATGCGTATTGTATCCAAATCTTTTGTCTTCAAAGTGCTTCACAGACATCATTGCAGAATGATTGCACAAATTCTGTGGACTTTTTCTCCTGATTCTCTGTCTCTATGTCTCCATGAAAGATTTGGGAAAGTGAATGACAATTTTGATTTTGTTATGATCTAGCCAAAGCAAGAAAAACCCTCAGTGGTGAAGCCCATTGAAAGACAGAAGTTATATAAATCCCTGCCTCAAATGATTAAGTAAAAGGATTTTTAAATCCACAAGGATGCTGACTACTACTATTTCCCTGAAAATAAGACTGTGTCTTATATCAGTTTTTGCCCCAAAAGATGCATTAGGGTTTATTTTCCAGTTAGGTCTTATTTTCAGGCAAATACAGTGGTACCAAATGCGTCCATCTGGCTGACAATCTTAACTGGGGTTTATTTTTGGGGTAGAACTTATATTAAGAGTATCCTGAAAAGTCATGCTAGGGCTTATTTTCCAGTTGTGTCTTATTTTGGGGGAAACATGATATTAGTCGGTAGTACTGTTGTCAGGGTTCCAATTAACATCTCCAACAGAATCAGAACTCCAAGGCAAGTGACTTCTTCAAAGTAAGAATTTATTGGAGAGGTCATATTGGCACATCTGGAGGAAAACCTGAATCTGCGTTTACCCTACCCAAAATCAAACTCCAAACTCCTTTCCCTTCCATCCACATTGATGAGACCCTTCAGGGCTGCCAATTGTGTGGGCTTCATTTTATCTTAGCAATAATGGATTTCCTTTACCTGAGAATAACAACACAGGGAATGGCCACTGGTGAAGAGAGGCAATGGGACCATTGCTAAGTAGACTTAGTCAACTCAGCACATTTCAAACATGTTGGGATTACAAATCCCATAATTCCAAGACAGCATAGTCAATATGGAGTACACAAGCTGGTCTTGTCAGCCCTATGAGGCAGACCAGACTAATAAACAGACTCCATGATAACTTAAACACTATGTTTATTTAGATTGGCTATAGTAACATAATCTTGCAAGTCTGGCTTTGCTTTCCCCTCCCTCTTTAATATCGCAGTGAATTAAGGGAGTGTTCTGCTGAGGCATTTTTGTAATCTACCCCGATCATTTGGACTGATAGGTTTGAAGAAGGGACTATTTGAAATGACAACAGCACTGGAAAAAAAATGACTTAGTTCTCACACTTATGATCATCGCAATATCCCTACGATCACATCATCAGAATTTTTGCAGCTAGCACCTGGCATGTATTTAGGGAGGTTGTTATGCCCCGGGGTCCTGTGACTGCCATTTTCAACCTTCCTAGTTAGCTTCCAACAATTCTGGTCCCAACTGTGGTTGCAAGTGGTATGCATTTTCGTACCTGTATATGAATAAATCAAAATATTCTACCTCTTTTATTCCCTTCTTTTTCTTTTTTATCTTTGCCCCCCCCCCAGCAACTTTTTTTTCTGATTGCTGAGTAAATTCCGCCTGGTGAACTCATAGTTGTGCAGGAGACAAAATTCATTGCATTGACATTCACCCAGGAACTCATTAATAGCTCAGAGGCTGAATCCATCATCACTGCCTGACATCCTATTGCTGCAAGTCAACCCAGCATTTTTGTAAGATTGAACTGACCTTGAAACTCTACAGAAGAGTAGTCAGTGCATGCAATTTTAGTTATCCTGCTTTTTAGTTCCTGAAGTGGTTGAGTTTGCTTGCCTCTCCCCCTGGTTTTTCTTACATTTTAAAAGTTCAGTATTTGCTCTCAAGGTTTTCCTGTATATTGAGTATTGTTTCATGAAGACTTTAAGAGGCTATCCTCTTGACTAGAGAGAACTGAACAGTTGAACATTCAGATCTTTCTGAATGTTCAACTTTCCTTGTTTACTTGAAAGTCTGTTTGAACAGCCCAACCTTGTTGAAACTGATGCTCTCTTCAAACAGTAGAAATGTACTTTGTTCATGTACTAAACTCCAAAGCAAAAGTACACATTTCAAATGCACATCTAAATTGAAAAGTGAAAAGCTGCAACTATGATGCATAACATTCCAATTGTTGAAAGATTATTAAAATGCCTGGGAAGCAAACCAATCATCCATCTTGGCTTTTTTGTTGAAAGAGAAGAAAATTGATTAAAATGCTGAATACCTTTGCTAGGTGGAAATTCTGAGAGCAGTCATTTCCGCAAACCTGAAAAGCACAAATTTGGAGACAATGGGACTAACCTTATTTTAATTGTGATTCCTTTCCTCAGACAGCTAGGATCAGAGAGTACTACATTACCCCTGAGCAGTTGCTGCTGAATTATTTCCAGCCAGAGTTATTTTATGCTATTTAATAATAAAGATTGCAAACTTCTCTGCACGTACAGAAGCTCTTGCAAAGCTAGATATGCTATATCTGAGGAATGATGTCATGCTTATGTGGTATCGATATGCAATCCCAATTCATTCCAGATCAAATGAATTTTCATTTCTTATTCCCTAATAATTGCAATTTAATGTTTCTCAGGTTGGTTTGGATGCTTGAGGGTCCTGCCAAGCGGAAGAAAGAGGCAGAAATCTTTTCCTGCTTGCTTGCAAAATCTTGCCTGTGTCTAGCTCTGTGGCCTAAAATATGATACAGAAATGCAAGCTGCCTTTCTCATCAAATGGAGGAGGAGCTCTTGACCATAAAATTACCTTGCTCCCACAAGATATAATTGCCCCATCAATTGCCTCTCAGGATCAGTGCCATTGGTAATAACATTTGGATGGAAAGCATTCAGACTTATTGCCCAATCCATCTACTGTTCATTTTATCAATTACACTCTTTCCAGTACAATTTTTGAAGCATAGAGGACATCTCTTCATTTGACTGAAAATATGTTGGAGAAATTAATTAACACCTGCAGTTAAATGTTTCCCTCAAAGGGAAGCTTTCATCCCAACTTCTGTGAGCAGAGGAGAAATAGCAAGCTAATTAGTACAAAAAAACAAACAAACTGGGATGTAGTTTGGTAATGAGAAACAGCAAACTTGGGAAGCTGAATATTGGTGACTAAACCTATTAGAATGCAGACTAATTTGAAGATCCAGGAGATCAAATAACTATAAAAATCTCTCCTGACCATACAAAAAATTCTTATCTTGCTTAACCAATAGTTGAAGTGACTCAGATACAGTGACGTAAATATCCATAAATGCATTCATGTTCCTGGATTTGTACTCCCTAGTTGGAAGCAAGATGTTTGTGGATTTTTCTGCCGGGCTTGGATATATTCTTCAATAAAAGGGCATTCGCACCCAAGAATAAATGGAGCAGAAGGATATTTGTTGCCAAAGTTGGATCATATTATAAGCTGTGTTATTATCCTTTCTTGGCCAAAGAAACAGACACATTTTTTTATACAATGAAGATGCTTTTATAACATATGAAGAGTTAAGGCAAAACTTGCTTTCTTGTGCTTTTTTGACATAGGATCATCTGTGGTTGCCATGGTAACAGCAAGGTAAGCAAATTGGAGATGAGGGAAAGCAGAGGTATTTCCGGAACACACAGCCTGTCTCTGATCAGCTTGGATGTTGAATTTCTGCCACTCCCATCTGCTTCTTCAGCTTGGGGGACAGAAATTGGTTTAGTGTCTCATCAGTCTGAAAGCATGCAAATGTGAGTAGATAAATAGTTACCACTTTGTGGAAAGATAACAATGTTCTGTGCATTTTGGTGTATAGTCATACCGGCCACATGGCCACAGATGCATCTTTGGAAATGCTAAAAAATGGAGATGAACATGACTGAACAGGGAAATCTTGACCTTTACTTTTATGAATCAGTGACTTATGTTTCGAAATTAGACATTTTTCTTTTATCCACAAATGTTAGAAAGCAATTGAATCTTTTCTTTTAAATGAAAACAGTTGGGTTGAAGAGAGGGAGTGGGAAGATGTATATCTTGTAGATGCCAACTAGTAATGGAATTACAGGATGATAATTGCAGCTAAGACTACATTTATCTTGCCATAATAATAAATGGAGGTCAGTTTATGCCAGGATATACCTAGATTTAATGGGATAATGTGTTGTATGTAATGAAAGGCAGTATACAAATGCAAAATATTGATAAATAAAAAATGAACTTGCTAATCCTAGGGAGATACCTGAACTTACCTGAATGCTCACATAACCCAGATGGAACATTGGATGCTTTGAGGAGTTGGCAGCATATAAGAACAATGACCCTTGCCTACTATCTAAAAGCTGGACTTCTAGATAGAAATTATATCCAGTTATGTGTGAGAAGGGTTCACATCCCACTGCTAAGCTATGACTACACTTTTATATATCAGCGCTCAGTGCAACAAAGCCAAAGTCAATGAGAAGACTCTTTTTCTCTATTATTTACTGCTCAAAGAGCAGGGGAACTGACAATACATTGCCAAGTCCATGCATAGAATATACTGATTGTGTGAGTCACAGGCAGCAATACCAGAGTATAAAACAGAAAGCATGAGATCCCAGATCATGCAGGATTTGAAGCCCTTGCCAAAGCTTGATGTGGACTGTAGGGAAGAAATAGTCTAGTTTTGTGATGGCAAACCTCTGGCACGTGTGCCAGAGGTGGCACAAAGAACCCTCTTTGTGGGCATGCATGCTGTCACCCCAGCTCAGACAGCTGGTCGTCAGATTTTGTGGTGTGCATGCGCACCAGCCAGCTGGTTATTGGGCTTCCAGTGCTCTGGTGCGTGCATGTGTGCATGCGTACACCTTCCAGTTTGCACACTCTGTGCCTAAAAGGTTTGCCATCACTTGCCTAGTTCTATCAGGCCTTGTAAGACCAACGTTTTAGTATTTCTATCAAGCCAACCAATTCAGAGGTTTCATTCTTCCTAACCCAGAAGGAGGCTGGTGATGTGATTCATTAGTTCTAGTGGTCTAACAAGAGAGTCAAGACTTCAGTATATATGGGTTCCCTCTACTTCATTGGCTAAGTCATTGATGGGAATCCTGATGTTAAATTCTGCAACCTCACACCATTCACTAATGTCATGATTTAGTTCCTGAATACCTTAACTCTGAGGCCAAGTAGTACCTCATAGATGTGGCTCCTTGCTTAGAAATTCCATAGCCTCAACAGAGGAATGTCTCTGTGATTGCCTTGAGGAAACAGAACTGACCTTTGATGTGACCCAGTGAAGGACTGCTTTTAAAATCATAGGCTTTCTTCAAGTGGGATCTCAATATAGCAAAGATCTTCATCTCCTTATGAACTCCAGAATGTCAGCAGTCCTGAAACTGGTGATACCAGCATGAATATGTCCAATCCTGGAGATATCCTTTAAAATCTGAACCGGAATGGGGTTGGACTTTGTTGCCCAGCTTTTCTATTTAGATTGATGCTCAGATGAGCTCAGATGTGATTTATTTTATGATGAAAATTAGACAGCTTTTCTGGAATCTTACAGCTCATTCAATGTTAAAGTGCTTGGGCAGAAGAGGGCAACAGAGCATAAAGTTCAAATGCTTCTTCTGTCAGCCTTTCAGGGTAGATCTAACCAAGAAACCAATGACATGCAGGCCTGAAACTACTTTTATTAGAACAGCTCTAGCCACAGAATATTGCAAATGGGAAGGTGCTTCTCCCTCACTTTATTTTTATGTGAATTTTGGGAGGGCCCTGTATGGGGCATTTTCTTTGATTAGTTTCTTGGAATGGGCTGAAGCCATGCTTGTCTGAGCCTTAGCTTGGTAATACTGTAGTTCTTCTCACTGTCCTTCATGGCTATTTTTTATGTTGTCTATACCAGTGTTTCTCAACCTTGGTTGCCAAGGTTGAGAAACACTGGTCTATACTACTGATATCCCTCAGGGTATTCCTCCTTCATTGCTGTTCAGTTCCCTGGGATGTATAATGAGGTTTCCCCTTTAATGGCATATTTCTGCTAGCAGCTTGTCTAAGCAGGCTGGCATCTCCCTTCCCTTCTCCTCTTCCTTTTCACATATTAAACTTGGCTATTGGAGAGGTGTGTGAGATGGATGGCGATAGAATGAATGAATGAATGAATATTTTAGAAGCTACAACTGTTTCTCTGGCAAAGATTAAGTCTTGGACTGCTGAGCTATAACACTGCTTAGACAGAATATACCCACTTTGGCACGTCTCTCTTTCTGCTTGGCAATGAGGTAGCTGTTCTAAGAATATTCTAAACTTCACACACATTATTGGGTCATGAAAGATCATTTCATTATCCTCAGAGTACATATAAGATTATCAGTAGCTTAAATCCTAATGTGATGGGCATAGTTTTACCACCAGTAGAGCAAGATCTGAATCCTGCTTGTCACTTGTTCTACTACGGTAGTTTATGACCTAGTTGCCCTTTAAATGCTGCTAAATAAAATCTGTTACGACAATCAATATCCATTAAGGAAATGAAAAGTAGATTGATATCAATAACATTTTCACCGGTGACCAGGTTGAAGGAACAGATGTTCCATCATTAGTAATTACTTTATGCTTTCTCAGTTTAGTCTGATGGTGTTTACATACCTACCTGAGATCTGGTGCCTTTTTAAAAATATATGCATAATCTTCAAATTGGTATGTTAAACTCAGAGCAAAAATCTCTTCCAAACTTTGAAACTATCATTCACTAACAGAAGCCAGACTGACGATACAATATTTCATTGATGAAATAAAATCCATGAAGGAAGTACTTCCTCTTTTTTTAAAGGGATAACATAAAGGCTGTACATCAGCCTTCTGCAATTTGGCATACTCAAGATATATTCAGAATGCAACCCCCAAAATTCCCATTATTCATGCTGATGGGAAATTTTTAGAATTGTAGATCTGACATATAGTAAAAGGGATACAATTCCCTTATAACAGAAAAGTTTGGAGTTAGCCATAAATATGATTCTGGACAAAGAAGGAAGCATTTCAATCAATCAAATCTGTAAAAATAAACTTGCTGTATTTCAACCTGTGGCTTTATGCTGTACACCTGAACAAAGGGCCAGGATATTTGACTGATTAATACATACTGTCAGTAAATAAATATAGCAGAATTTTGTTTCTTAATTTGAAAGATCCACATACCAGGATCTGGATGCAGCAGAAACTTCTCAGATTATTTTAAATACAAAAATCATTCCTGACCAGCCTGTCTTTGTCCTTCCAGTGCTAAAAACGGCAAATTAGAGATCTGTTGATAGCTGTCCTCTGTTCACACAACACTAAGGTGACCAGACGTCCCGCTTTTGGCGGGACACACCCGCCTTCCAACGCATTTTCCCGCGTCCCGCCCGCCTTTTTAAAAGGCACGCTTTTTTTGGCGCTCGCAGCTCCCGCCCATCAGCTGCTAGCTTGCTGGGCTGGCTCATCGTTTTGTTCTCTATCCTACCGATGAGCCAGCCCAGCAAGCTAGCAGCTGATGGGCGGGAGCTGCGAGCGCCAAAAAAAGTGTGCTTTTACCTACCTACAAATTTAAGCCAGCCCAGCCTGCCCGCTCACTGATTGGATTGGCCTGGACTCCAGCCAATCAGTGAGCTGGCTGGGATTGGAAATTTTCAGCACGTCTGCGCGAGTTTCCATTTCCTTTCACCAAAAGACGAAAGAGGTTGCAGCTGCGCTGACTGGTGAGTATTAAGAGCCGCGAGCGGATGGTGTGAGATCGCCGCCCGGTAGCCGCCAGAAGCCGCTCCCGGCCGCGGGCCCCTGCCCTGCCGCGTCCAGCGTGTCAGCAAGCGGGTTGCCCGCCCGCCTAGCTGCGTTGCCCACATGCACGTGGATTCAAGAAATCCGGCTGGATACTTTGAATCCCCGCGCGTGTGGGCAATGCAGTTTGCGGGGGAGGGGAGCTTCGCTTGAGATGACCATGCTATGCCCTCCATAGCCTGGTCCTCCCAAGCAGAGCCTGCCTAGCTGCCTTGCGCACACACGCGGGGATTCAAGAAATCCGGCTGGATACTTTGAATCCCCGCGCGTGTGGGCAATGCAGTTTGCGGGGGAGGGGAGCTTCGCTTGAGATGACCATGCTATGTTACTCACTGGTGAGTAATCATGTTATGAATTGGTACCGGTGGGAATCGGGAGGCACTGGGGGGAGGAGACAGCCCTCCTCTCCTCCTTCTCCCCCTTTGCGGAGTTCATTTCACCTCCTCGCGTCACAGCCAGCCCCTGTGCTGCGCCGCCACGGGCGGCAGAAGCTCTGGAACTCGAGTGGAATTTCTCTGCACGAGTGAAACAGCCCCCGCCGGACTCACGGAGCTTCTGCCGGTGTGGCGGCGCCTGTGCTGCGCGGTTCCCAGCGACCACACCGCGAGTCCGCGAGGCGTGGTAGCATCCCGCCACCCTCCCCTGCGGCTCTCCTGCGGCGGCGGAACGACTGGAAGTTCTCTGCGCGGGGTGAAACGGCCGGCAGCCGCCTCGCTCTCCTGCCTCTCCGTTCCCAAGCAGCCCCGTCCTCTCCTCCTCCCTCGGTCCTTCCCGCGGCCGCCTCGCCAAAATCTAGCTCTCCCTCCCCCTGCTTCGGTCGCTGCTGGCCATCGCCCAGCCGCCGCAGCCACCTCCCCTTCCTCCCTCCCTCCTCCCCGGACTCCTCTTCCCGCCCCCGCCGCCTCGGCTTGGAAGAGCCAGGAGAGCGAGCGAGCGAGAGAGAGAGAGAGAGAGAGAGAGAACGGGGGAATCTCTCGGGGCTCACCAGAACGCTGCTCCTTTCTCAGAGCAGAGAGAGAGAAGGAAGGAAGGGGGGGAGAGAAAACTGGGTGCCCGAGCTCTTTTCCCACATCCCTATGCAGCGGGGAAAGAGAGGTCACTCCCAGTGAAGTGTTGCCCCCACGCTCGCTGCTTCTGCCGCAGCCACCCGAGGCTGAGACGGGATTCGGGGTTTTGACAGATGCCTGTTTCCCCCTCCCTGCGCCCGAGCCCTTCCCCCACATCCCTATGCAGTGGGGAAAGCTCGCTGCTTCTGCCGCAGCCACCCGAGGCCGAGACGGGATTCCCCTCTGCCAGCGCTGGGCAGAAAAGCCTGAAATGTTAAGCTCACTCCCTCTTCCTGCAGCACGCCCCGATGCCGAGATCCCACGCACTTGGGGCTGCTGCGATGTCCAGGGAGGCTCAGCTGGTTTGAGTAGGCAGGGCAGGGGTAATGCAGTGCCCAGCTCAGGTGCTCTGAGTAGGGGGGGAGCCACCCTCTCTGCCAGCGCTGGGCAGCAAAGCTGAGATGTTAAGCTCACTCCCTCTTCTTGCAACACGCCCCCATGCCGAGATCCCGCGCACTTGGGACTGCTGCGATGTCCAGGGAGGCTCAGCTGGTCTGAGTAGGCAGGGCACGGGTAACGCGGTGCCCAGCTCAGGTGCTCTGAGTAGGGGGGGAGCCACCCTCTCTGCCAGCGCTGGGCAGCAAAGCCTGAAATGTTAAGCTCACTCCCTCTTCCTGCAGCACGCCCCGATGCCGAGATCCCGCGCACTTGGGGCTGCTGCGATGTCCAGGGAGGCTCAGCTGGTCTGAGTAGGCAGGGCAGGGGTAACGCGGTGCCCAGCTCAGGTGCTCTGAGTAGGGGGGGAGCCACCCTCTCTGCCAGCGCTGGGCAGCAAAGCTGAGATGTTAAGCTCACTCCCTCTTCCTGCAGCACGCCCCGATGCGAAAAACGCTGAAATCCCACGCACTTGGGGCTGCTGCGATGTCCAGGGAGCTCCAGGATGACTGAGAATCCCCCGTGTTATTCCAGATAGGATAGAATATTGCCTTTTCCACTTTTTCCATTCCCCCCAATGGCGGTTAAGAATCAGCAAAAATTTGGGGCGTGTGTCTGCGGGAGAAAGAAAAGTAAGGAAAAGGAAAGAAAGGAAAAAAAGAGAAGAAAAGGAGGGGAGAAGAGGGGAGAAAAAGGGGTTTGTTGTAGAGTTGATAAAGCTTTTAAGAGTTTGGCAGCGAGAGGATTCTGAATGGATCCCGAATGATCGGGACTCAAAACAGCTCTATTACGTCCTGCTTTTTGTGGGGGGGAAAGAGAGAGAAAGAGGGAGACTGGGAGAGGGGAAAAATTTTGGGAACGGCCGTAGCCTACCTCATCTGGATCCTGGAGCGAAGCACAAAAAAGCACAAAAAAAGCGTTGGGTTGGGGTTTTTTTTGATACTCTGATTTTTGTCACTCTCGTTACTGTTTTCAATTCAATTCTTTTTTTCCCCAGTCTTTTTTTAAAAACTGAACGCTTCTACCTCCACCCCTCCTTCTGCCCCGAGGAGTTTTGGAGTGGAGGGGAGGAACAGGGTTTGAGGCACGGGGATGGAGGTGGGGGTGGGGATCGGCTGGCCAAGACGGCATAATCCCCCGCTTTCCAAGCTCACAAACAGCACGGATCTCTCCAACTCTTTCTCTCCAGCTCTAAGTATTTTACACTGAGGTTTTTAGCTCCAGCATCCCTGTTTTTAAAATGCTGAAGACCCATCCTGATCCCTCCAATGACGTTCCAGATAATGAAATATGCAGGGCACGTTGTAGTAAAAAAAATTGCCAATTATCATGATTGAAACAGGATCTGAATGGAAGAACTCCAATTTGCTTGGCATAATGTTTAAAGGACTTTGATTTGAAGAGAAGAGATTTCAGAGGAAGAAATGGCTATGGCTTCAGAGGAACAAGTGGCAGCCTCAAGTTACATGAGCTCACCATATGTCATACCTACATGCTTGCAAATTCTTTTACTTATTGGACCAAAGACCCAGCTAGGAAAAATGATAACACATGGAATCCTTTAGTGAATGCTATGCAGCAGTATGTGTATCAAAAGCATAGATTTACAGGAGCTTAGTAGAAATATGCTGTAGTAATGCAAATCAAAAGCAGAAGAATTTATCCTTGAGGATCTTTACTATTTTCAAGCCCCCTTCCCTCTTCAGGCTTCAGAATTTAAGGAAAGAGAGAGGGAGAGGGAGGGAGGGACAGAGAGAGAGAGAGAAAGGGGGACTGTGTGCACAGGAGTGTGGATTTTCTAAAAATCCCATTGAATCCAGAGGAGGAGAGAGAGAAAGAAAGAGGGAGTCTGTGAGGTGGGGGGATTTCCTAAACCCCATTGAATCCAGAGGAGGAGTGTGTGTGTATTTGTGTGTGTGTGTGTGTGTGTGTGTGTGTGTGTGTGTGAGAGAGAGAGAGAGAGAGAGAGAGAGAGAGAGAGAGAGAGAGACTATCACTGTGTTGTAGCTTATGATTCTTGATGAATGTATTGTATTTTATTTTATTTATGTACACCGAAGACAAATTCCTTGTGTCCCCCCCCCCCCCCCCCCGTCAATGGTGTCCCTCTTTACCAATCTGAAAATCTGGTCACCTTACACAACACTGAAGCAGGATGGCTGGATAGATCTGGCCAGAAACTTATATTCATCTGAAGGCATACCTAAATATTTCCAGGATCCCCTACAATGCAGCAAATGTTCACTATAATTGGCAAGAAAGTGGTACCTGCAGATATCCATTCAGAAAACCCCTATGTGAGCTTCTCCCACAAATCCTGTAACCAATGTAATGCCTACACATGTATGTATAAGTCAGGGTGTCAAACTCACGGCCTGTGGGCCAGATGTGTTACGTGCCGGCCACTCTCACACCTGGTTTAGTCAAGGGGGGAGTCATGATACATCACGTGATGATGCCATGACATCATGAACTTGACACCCCTGGTATAAGTGAAGATGAAGATGATGTCATTGTTACATGGTAAGTTTTCCTTCACATAATTCCACCTTCTAACATTCACAAGAATGCTATTTTTTTCTAAAATATTGTAAAGCAAGGCATTTTGCATTAGTGTAAACCACAAGAGCCCTAATCTGACTACTGAAGCAAGCATATGTTGCTTTAGTTGACTCCATCAGAGTTAAATCAAGGTGTAATACAAGATTCTTTTCGAATTACACTTCATGTCTGCATTAAATTAGGTGATATGCATCCTTAAGTTCAATTTGTAATGCTTTAATTATTTAGCCTAAAAATACAAGCTCCATAACTGCAAAATCAATAGCTCACTAGTGCTGACTTTACAGTCTAATCAAGTGTGAAGATCAACTGCTTCTGTGATAAAAGTAACTCAGTTCCTGGGACAATAGCTGGAAAACACTATTTATCCCAAGAATAATCATTCCAATTCTCCTAGTGTCTTTTTCTATTTGATCATCATATCTAATACTGAATTTTCTCCAAATAAAAGTAACAAAGACTCATCTGTGGTAGTAGGGCAAAAGTTAAAAGGAAATGGAGAGAGAGTTTCGGATTTACACAAATCAGAATTCTAATAGGGTGGATCTACAGTAGTATTTCTCAACTCTGACAACTTTAAGATGCCTAGAGTCCCACTCCCAGAATTCTCCAGCCAGCTTGCTTGTTCTCCAGACAACTTGTATCTTAAACCTGTCAAAGCTGAGAATCCCAGGTCTAGAGTGAAAATGTAGTATGTAGCAGGGGTCCCCAACCCCTGGGGCCATGGCCTATTTGGAATCTGGCCATGTGAGAATCCATTGTTTTTTCTTGTGTGAATGGAGCTGCGTGCCCATGCATACCGGCCCGCTGCTCACACACCCCTGTTCCCTTCTTCCCCTACCCCAGCTGGGCTTCCAAACGACTTGCACCGGATGCTCCAAAAGCGAAGCAGTGAGAGCAGAGGCTGAGTAGGATGAGGGTGCCCTGCTCAGTTTTGCTGACTCACCGAGGTTGTCCAGTGGACGCCCGAACCAATTTTGGGTGAGTCTGAAGGGGCAGAAGACTGCTCCCCCAAAGGCGTCTCTTCTCTGCACCAAAAGCTCTTGCAAATGGACAAAAGTCTTCGGGAGAGTAATCGCGCACTACTTCAGACTTCCTGTCCTTTTGCAAAAGCTTTTGGCATTGAGAAGCCTGAAAGACTGCAAAACCATGCTCTAAGGGCTTCTCTTCTCTCTTGCGTGAGCGAAGCTGTGCACATGCAAACATGTGTGTGCATGCCGTAGGAAAGGTTCCCCTCTCCCCACTCCCAGCTGGGCTGCCAAGCCACAAAGGTTGGGGACTGCTGCTCTATAAGATCAGAAGTGTCATTAGTTAAGAGCAGTGAGGAAGTTCGGGGATGTAAAATGTTGGCAGATAGTTACTTAGTGAATAAGATGTAAAAAGGAAAGTATCCGAAAAAGTGGTGAGATAAAGAATTGGAAAGTGTCCATTTGGAATGGATGTGAAGGAACCTCAGCCATAACATCCTTATGGAAAAGTAATGCACTGAAAAGCTGAATAATCAGAGTTCATTTCTCCTCATTTGGATATTACTTTTGATTATGGAAGATGAACCAATACTCTGTTTTCATTTAGTGTCCACACTAAATTCTCTTTCCATTGTTGAGTGCGTGTTTGTATGCGTACATGCTAGATATTCAATGAGCCATAACAAATGTCTATGTCTATGACTTTATTTAGGATTAAATGATGACTCAGAGAACAATGCAGTTTAAAATCAGATCCCTGTACAGGTTGACCTGCTTTATATGCAGTGTTTTTTGTTAAGAAAGTGATCAAAGGCATAATTAAGAACAATCTTCCCTTTGTTCAAAAGTAATTGATTCAAACACACATTTTGCAAGATATAAGCAAGGTACTTTAGACCTGGAAAAAAATATTTTGTTTCTCTGGAACTTAGCATTATTTGAGATAATAGCAGTTCATTAGCTCCCCTGCAGCAGCTCCCCCCTTCTCATTTTCTGCATTCTGGTTTTCCTGATTGAACATAAGATGCTTTGGATCAGAGATTTATATCTAGTCTATAGGGCTTCCTTGGCACTCTTGCTTGAAAGCTTGGAAATCTTTTTTAAGGGGTGGTGGTGGTAAGGACACATTCCACTGTACATTTGGGAAGGTTCAAAAATCAAATAAGACAGCAATATAAAAAGAGAACCTGTACCTGACATGCTGGTTAAACCAGATTTTACCTCCTAGAAAAAAATTTCTAGGATTTAGAAGGATTTCCCCCTCTAAAATCCTTTAGAAAAGAATTCTTTTAGTCTTTTAATGCACATATCATGCTATCCAGGGCTTACATTTTACACTACTTCCTTCACAATAGTGGGAAACTCTCCACTTGATTTTAAGAAATTGTAAACAGAGTCTTGAGGAGCGCAGGAAAAACAAAAACGTTAGCAAAGTTGGAGACCTCAGGTGACCTGGGGTTTCAGGTTGTCCATTCTGGTGCAGAGCAGTGTTCTTCATACTTCGTAAGGTTGTCAGGCATGAAAAACGCTGAGCTAGAGCTTCTGTGAGGACTCTGTACAGACCTTGTACTGTGTGCTGCAAGTGAGGCTAACCTACCCCGTTTCCCTGAAAATAAGACAGGGTCTTATTTTCTTCTGAACCCCCCAAATAAGCACTTGGTCTTATTTTCGGGGAGGTCTTATTATTTTTGAAGTGCAGGAGGTGGCGAGCGTGGTCATCTCATGGTTACTGCTGTGTTGCAATATTTTAGGGGAGGGCTTATTTTCAGGGGAGGGCTTATTTTAGTGCATGCACTCAAAAGCCCAACTGGGCTTATTATCCAGGAAGATTTTATTTTCGGGAAAACAAGGTATAATCCCCAGATAAGCAGTGAGGAAAAGGAAGAGGAGTGACAATGAATGCACCCTTGACAACCTCTTTCCCCTGATTAGCAAATTTTGCTCTTTCTGTGTTTTATATAGGGTCTATCTCCCTATCTGTGCCTCCTTCCCATATTAGATATTCAATGAGCCATAACAAATGTCTATGACTTTTATGTTGCTAAGTGAAACATTTGTTAAGTGAGTTTGCTCCATTTTACGACTTTTTTGCCACAGTTGTTAAGTGAATTGTTACATTTGTTAAATTAGTAAGTGAATCTGGATTCCCCACTGACTTTGCTGATCAGAAGGTCGCAGAGGGGATCACATGACCCCGGGGCACAGGAAAGGTCATAAGTATGAACCAGTTGCCAAGCACCTGAATTTTGATCATGTGACCATGGGGATGCTGCAATGGTCATAAGTGTTAAAAACGGTCATAAGTCTCATTTTTCAGTGCCGCTGTAACTTTGAATGGTCACTAAATGAATTGTTATAAGTTGACAACTACCTATATTTCCCTTTTTTTATTCAGAATCTGGCAGATAAAGTGCTAGAGCAGTGTTTCTCAACCTTGGCAACTTGAAGATGTCTGGACTTCAACTCCCAGAATTCCCCAGCCAGCGAATGCTGGCTGGGGAATTCTGGGAGTTGAAGTCCAGACATCTTCAAGTTGCCAAGGTTGAGAAACACTGTGCTAGAGAATGAGGAGCTAAGCAGAAAAATAAGAATTCTAAGAGAAAAACTCATTTCAATATTCTTGTTAATTCTCTGTAATTATTATCAAATACACTGTCAGTCAAAATCAGGCAAAAATACATATATTCTATATTTCTTGCGTATAGTCAGCCATATGCTGCACTTAACCTGATTTACCAAGAAAAACGCTGAAAATTAAAGCCCAATAGTCATTTCTCTCACTTATATCAGTATAGTATTTAATTTAATCAAACAAACTGGGTAGGTTGGGCTGTCTAGGATAAAATGTCCATTCTACAAATTAAAAAAAAAAAAGAGACTGGCAGGAATATCTCACCTTAATATTGAGTGCATAGGCATTGAGAAATCTCAGGTTGGCTCATGATCTTAAAATAGTACCATGTATCGAAGCATTCTGAAACAGCCATCTATTTAGCATCCATATCAGATATTTTATTTGCCAACAAGGGCTTCAATTTTTTTGCCAAAATATCTATAGGATATGTAGGATATATAGGAAATGAGGAAGGATGCAATATGGTTTGTAATTTTGCATTTACTGCATTAGAGCTTGCTCTGGAATTCCCTAAGTAAAGTGCCTGCCCAATATTGAATTGTGTAATAGGGAACAGATGGGCATCAGTATGTTCATGCATACTTTTTTATACATTTGTGATTTATCTTATTTTTAGTATGTACTGTATGTCTGAATTTTCTCAAGAAATGAAGATGTTAGAAGATCAAACCAATATCAAAGGGGATATACAGGAGATCTTCAGGTGACCATGATAAAAGTTTGAGGGTACCACAAACAGTGGTGGGATTCAAAAATTTTTATTACTGGTTCTGTGGGTGTGGCTTGGTGACCGTGGCAGGGGAAGGAGACTGTAAAATCTCCATTCCCTCCCCACTCCAGGGAACGGGTAATGCAAAATCCCCATTTCCTCCCAATCAGCTGGGACTTGGGAGGCAGAGAATAGATGGGGGTGGGGCGAGTCAGAGGTGGTATTTATCGGTTCTCTGAACTACTCAAAACTTCTGCTATCGGTTTTCCAGAACTGGTCAGAACCTGCTGAATACCACCTCTGACAACAAACCCTTTTCAGTTCTCCATATGTGCTCACATTTTGTTTGCATATACCTGTTCAGCTTCAAATGTCAGCTCATTTCCTTAAGGGCCACACTGAAACTTTGTAGGGCATCTTGGAATGACTTCAACAAAGAAATTCCTAGTTCGTTTCCCGTTTCTTGAATTGCAGCATCATACCCTCCATAGAGGGGAGTAGAAGCCTTGATGTCTTCCCGCTTAGCTTGCAATAAAATCATGTGAAGATCTTCGACTATTCTCTCATACTTCTGGTGGTCAAATTTTGAAAGATCACTTTCGCCAATTGGGTAACTGATGTTGTTTGCATAGCAATCTCTCGGAACTGGAAATTCGATATATTTCAGCCTTGGAAAATCAATGAAAATATTAAAAAGGCATTTCAAGGCTCGAGAAGATAGAGGATTTCCAAGGAACTTCAGCTCCTCTAATTTCCGACAAGGAACCAATCCTAAAATCAGCATGTTGATATGAATGTCCTGAATGTTGCATTCCTCAAGTGTGAGACTTTTGAGTGTATAAGATGAATGGTTCAGGAGTTTGAAGAAGGTTGATGGGTACAAATCAGCCACATCATGTCCACTGATATCCAGAGCTTCTAGTTTCTCAGAATGTAGGCTATTGGCTAAATAAGCCATGTCAAGATGGTTCAGCGAACAGTTAGAAACATCCAGCATTTTCAGCGGTGTCTTCAAAGGACTGGAAATTTCAATAAAACAAATCCAATAATTGTACTAATCCATTCTACAGCTTTTAAAAACAAGATAAATAAACATGCATAGACTAGCCTCTGTAACGTAAGAATGGAAAATGGCTCTAGCATCAATTTTTTAAAAAGGGCCCAGGAAAGTATAGATCACCTAGCTAAGTAAATTGATGTAAAAGTGGTATTAAAAAATAGAATGGTCATCTGGGCATATGGCAACTTCTTGCTAATTCTTTGGTATGGTTTGTGCAAAGGTAATTCCTGCCTCACTAATTTTTTTTAGAGACATTTGAAAGTTTCATCAAGTAAGTGGATATGATTCAATTGCCAGACCTTGTTTATTTGGCATTTCAAGAGGCTTTTAATAAAGTCACTCATCAAAGACTCTGAGCAAATTTAGCAACTATGCGATAAGAGGAGAAGTCCTCATATAGATTGGTGGCTGATTGAAGTACAGGAAGAAGAAAGTAGAAATAAATTAGTTTCCATTCACACAGTGTCGAGATGTAAACAGGACATTTGTATTGAGGTTGAGACACTTTATTTTCAAGTATTCAAGCATTTCAGAAAGAGTAGTGCTGAACAGAGGAGAGGTCAAACCAGGGTATGATATACCAAATTCTTTAGAGTGCCCACAAAATTGATGAAAATATTGATTCAGGGTTCTTCATGACCAAATGAAGATGTCTAACAGTCAATGAGCTGACACAAAGCTCTCCTCAGATAACATTTACTGAATGCAGATACTTCCCCTGCCCCAAATCTAGCAATCCCTATCAAGCCACAGATGTGACGTTCCCAAATATCCAAACCCTTCTTGTCCATAGAGACCTTATTAAGGAGAAGAAGTGGAGCCTCACATCTTTGTTCTCTTCTCCTCTCACCAAATATCATCATCTGCCACTGTCTTTAATGTGGAATGGGATTAGAGAAGAGACAAATTTTGATACCACTAGATTTAGCTCTCATTCAAAACTTGTTCAGGTGTTGGATGGCTTTCTCTTTCACCTTGCATTGTGCAGCATCTGCTCTGCCATTGCTGGTCAGTTGCTATCCAAACTAACTAACCTAGATCTCTGGGCTATGAGTCAAGAAACCTGGAAAAAAGGGAGTCTGACTGCATCAACCTAAAGTGGTTGATCCCAAGCTGCTCGGGGGGCACCTGAAAGCCCCATCAGTAGAGTGGTTGGTGAAATGCATTGCTCTAATCTCAGCAAAACTTATGTTAAGGGGAATAACAATTTTTTGCAGTACAACTAAATAAGTGACTTGAAGCTATCTCAGTGATGGCCTGGGATCCAATCAATGAATATAAGAACATGGTAGAAAAAAGGAGATTTCTGTAGCATATTTTTGCTAAGGCTTTCCTGTATTCTATTTCCATGTTCTCAATCTTTAAGAAACGCACGTAAAACAATCCTTTAAATATTGTGGTGCCTTTGTCCAAATCTGCAGTGAGAATTAGAGCACAAACCTTTTGAAAGAGTTTGGCAATGGTTTGTGCAACATTCCCCATATTGTAGATTGTGTTGTTATGCTTTTCTTTTCCAAGAAAATGTGGCAACAGAAGAATGAGAATGGGGATAGGGTTTCTGTTGTTCTCTCTCTGTGTGTGTATGTGGGTGTTTGTATCTGTGTCTGTGTGTGCATGCTCCTCCTTGGCCAATTAGAGGGACTGCTGGTATGATTGAGTAGCAGCTCAAAATTTAAGAAGACAAATATATTGGCTTAAAAAGTGCTTCCTTATGTGCACCTAAATTTATGAATTTTAGTTTAATTTTTATGTCACCTCCCACCTCAGAAAAAAGAATCCTTAACTTTTTATCAAAAAGTTTAGGATTTCTTGATCCTTTATTATTTTAGATTTCTATCTAAAGCTTGATTGTCCAATTGTTGGCTTGCCTAGGCCACATTGAGTCAAGCGTTGTTGTCTTGGGCTGCATATAAATTATATAATGTATATACATAACAAATTTCACGGGGCCTTGGGGCTCTGTCAGCTTGGTTGTTCATTTGCAGACATTTCATTTCCTGAACTAGGTAACTAGCACTGATGATGTAACCTAGTTTGGTTAATAAAACAACTGCAAGAAAATAATCAAGCTCAGAGAGCACCAAGGACCCTTCATTTCAATCCTGAGCTACAAATATTCTCCTTTATTAATGACAAACTTCATTATCTTGTGGAGCTGCATTAGCTGTCCAGTACCACATGCAACCTATGGGCCGTAGCTTGGACATGCCTGAGCTCAAGAAAGAAATTCCATGCCAGGATGGTGACTTAAATAATGAATTCAGTAGTTGCCCATAATTTCTTCTCTGCCTCAGGCCTAGCAAGAATACTGTAATTGACATAGCTTTGATTGTTGGCTCAGAAAGTGCCCCCAATATAGTTTTGGGATAAAAAAATTAGATCTTCTCCAGTATAAATCTGCTTTTGATAGCAAATTACAACTGAGATATTATTTTCATATGTGAAATATAAATACTTTGTATAGAAAGAGACTTTCCTTTGGTTTATCATTTAGAACTTGATCAGATGCCAAATAAAATTTTCCCCAAACTGCTACATTTTTAAAGTCATGATTACAGATCAGTGCTAATTATGCCAGACTTAATTCCTTTTCTGTAGTGATATATAAATATGTTATGTAAACCGAAAGAAAGGGTAAAACAATCAAAGAATTGGAAAAAGGCATTGTTGCTCATAGTGGTGTAACCTGTAGCCATTGGATACCAATTGCTCGGGACTATTAACTATTAACCGCAAAGTATAAAATGTCTCATACATTGCAGGTAGAAAACCTTCCAGCAGAATATTTTTTCCGGAAATCCCCATGGGAGCATTTCATTGGTCTCTTATTAAACATTGGCCCGAGCCACTGAAAATCTGAGTTCATTTCTCTTAGCTAGAGTGTCTAGGAGACAATTTGAGCCAGCTGGTTTCTGTCAGATTCAATTCCTTTCCAAGTCAGACTAGAATAAAATGGAACCATCCTGGTGAGTGAGTGACTTGTTATCAATTAAACAGCAACATGCAATTGCTGTTTCCATCACCATGCTTTCCACCCAGCAACAGTAGTTGCAGGGATACCTCATCCTTTCTTCATGCATTTCCAATTGCCTGGCACTTTGACTCACCAGTAAAAGCAATCTGAAACGCATTACCTGAGCAGTTTGCGGAGCCGTCCGGTGAGGATGGAAAATGCCAGGCTCAGCTCTGTTAGCTGAGTCATTTGGCTCATCTTTTCCCCAATTCCTGAAAGAGTGGCTTCATCCTCTGGTGTGAACCTTCTCACATCAAAGGTCCCAGCTGGCAGTGTGAGCGATGTCAGTTTAGGAAATTGGACGTTATTAAAAAGCACTTGCAAATGTTCCATATGGAGCCTAACATTGTGAACTACTTCAAACTTGCCCAGGGAAGAGGGCTCTGTAAGCTTTATGATGTAGAAGAGCTTCCTTAGAGCCAGGTTGTCCACCCGGAAGGCTTTGCAGCGGATTTTGAGTGGGCAGTGACACCTCATTAGCAGGGCCTGGACAACCACCTCATAGCTTCGTTCAGTAACAAAGATGTCGGCAAAGACATCCACCGAGACCTCAAACACATCTGGAAGGAAGGGCAAGTTTTGCATGTCCACCAGCAGATCATAGCAGGTCCTCGAGAGCAGCTCTGTCCGGGCCCACCGCCCCATTGTTTTCCTACAAGGGCAGAGCTGAACTTCCACATCCTTTATGCCTGTTAAGTCCACAGTTTTCAGTCGTTTCGCGTAGGGTGATGAGCAATTCAAAACATAGTCCTTCAAACCAGCTAGGCAGCTGGCCAGGCACAGAGAACAGGCTCGGTTACTGATGTCTTCTGGGTGATCAGCTGTCTTTCCCAGTAACTTTCCAATATTGAATTCGGCCAGTGGCCAGTTCTCCACCAGGTCATGAATTACCTCCACCTGCTCCTGTAAGTAGCTTGCCTTAAAAAGAAGAGGGAAGAGGTTATGGGCAAGATGGCTCAGGTTCTGTCTTACCAGCTGCCCCTTGGATACCAGAACTTCAGCACTCAGAAACCGTAGCGAGTGCATGGCTGCTCTGTGACTCTGACAGTTACTCGGGATCTGTTTTTCTGACCAAGAAACCCTCTCTGTTATCATCTTCTATTTTTAGCTGCAGCTGCTCTGGTGGAGATTGGGAGGATCTGGGAAGGCAACAGTCACACCACATGCTAAATTTAAGCGACTATTTTGGTATCAGACATACATCTGACAATGTTAACTCCTGAGTTAGTTTCGCAGCGGGTCATTTGCATAATCCTTTGTGAACGAGAGCAAAGTTAGACTTATGGTTGGTGTTTCCTTTTAAAATATTTTCAGTCACCTTGTTAAAAATAATTCTGTTCGACGTCTCAAAGACAGCTTCCAAAATGAACATTTGCACTATATAAAACAATAAGACATTTTGAAACCATTAATTCACCTAGTCATAAAATTAAACCACTAGAAAAGATGAGGTAAATATGTATTTACTGAGGTGTTTAATAGTTTTTATCTAAAGACTTAAATTCATCACATCATGCAACAAAGAACACAACAAGTGTTGGAACAAATCAATGTGGACCGAGTCTAGCGGTTCATTTCCAGCAAATGATCCTGTTGTGAAACTCCTCAGTTGCTGATAGACTTAATGATCAGAGATATACTCCCTCTAAGATGAATGATCATACACATGTCTTATTGCCAATTTTTTAAAAAATCATTCATAGGTTTTATGAATTAATGACTAGAAAGGCTCGGTATAAAAATAAAAGAAAAAAATACTATGAAATAAATATTTGGAAGGTACAAACCAGAGGTGACATTCAGCAGGTTCTGACCAGTTCTGGAGAACTGGTAGCGGAAATTTTGAGTAGTTCGGAGAACCAGTAAATACCACTTCTGACTGGCCCCACCCCCATCTATTCTCTGCCTCCTGAGTCCCAGCTGATTGGGAGGGAATGGTGATTTTACAGGATCCTTCCGAGGTGAGCCGAGGTGGCGCAGTGGTTAGAGTGCAGTACTGCAGGCCACTTCAGCTGACTGTTATCTGCAGTTTGGCGGTTCAAATCTCACCGGCTCAAGGTTGACTCAGCCTTCCATCCTTCCGAGGTGGGTGAAATGAGGACCCAGACTGTGGGGGCAATATGTTGACTCTGTAAAACCACTTAGAGAGGGCTGAAAGCCCTATGAAGTGGTATATAAGTCTAACTGCTATTGCTATTGCTATTTCCCTGGAGTGGGGAGGGAATGGGGATTTTACAATATCTTTCCCCTGCCATGTCCACCAAGTCATGCAACGCCCACCGAGGGCATGAACAGGATTATGGGGAGACTCAGTGCTGCCTCTTGTGTGCTGGACCCATGTCCCTCTTGGTTAGTCTCAGCTTCCCGGGAGGTGACACGAGGCTGGCTCCAGGCGATTACCAACACTTTGTTGAGAGAGGGGTTCTTTCCCACCGCCTTGAAGGAGGCGGTGGTGAGGCCCCTCCTTAAGAAGCCTTCCCTGGACCCAGCTTCTTTAGCCAACTATCGTCCAGTCTCCAACCTTCGCTTTGTAGTGAAGGTTGTCGAGACTGCGGTAATCACGTCAGCTTCCCCAGTACCTGGATGAAGCTGTCTACCTAGATCCATTTCAGTTGGGTTTCAGGCCCGGATACAGCATGGAGACGGCATTGGTCATGTTGGTAGATGATCTCTGGTGGGCCCGGGACAGGGGCTGCTCCTCTGTCCTGGTCCTATTAGACCTCTCAGCGACTTTCGATACCATCGACCATGGTATCCAACTGCAAAGACTCGGGGGTTGGGAGTGGGGGGCACCGTTTTATGGTGGTTCTCCTCCTACCTGTCGGATCGGTTGCAGTTTGTGTTGACTGGAGGGCAGGGATTGACCCCGAGGCATGTGACTTGTGGGGTGCCCCAGGGGTAGATTCTCTCACCCCTCCTGTTCAAGATATATATGAAACCACTGAGTGAGATCCGTGGTTTTGGGGTATGGTATCATCAATATGCTGATGATACCCAACTTTTCATCTCTACCCCAAACCACCCAAATGATGCCCTCAACGTGATGTCCCAATGCCTGGAGGCTGTGCGGATCTGGATGGGGAGGAACAGGCTCAAGCTCAATCCTTCCAAGACTGAGTGGCTGTGGTTTCCGTCATCCCGATTTGTGCATCTTGTTCCATCTTTGATGATAGGGGGAGAAATTTTAGCCTCCTCAGAGAGGGCCCGCAATCTAGGTGTCCTCCTGGATACATGGCTTAGTTTAGAAGAACACCTGACGGCCGTGACCAGGGGGGCCTTTTACCAGGTTCGCCTAGTACGTCAGTTGCGCCCCTTCCTGGATCAGGATGCTCTGTACACAGTCACTCATGCCCTTGTCCTTTCCCGCCTGGACTACTGTAACGCTCTCTACATGGGGCTGCCCTTGAAGAGCACCCGGAGGCTTCAACTGGTCCAGAATGCAGCTGCGCAGGTTATCATGGGGGCACCTAGGTGCTCCCATGTTGCACCCCTTTTAGGCAGCCTGCACTGGTTGCCGGTTGTCTTCCAGGTGCAATTCAAGGTACTAATTATGACCTTTAAAGCGCTCCATGGATTAGGCCCAGGATATCTGCGAGACCACCTACTGCCACTGGTAGCCTCCCATCGTCCAGTGCGATCCCACAGAGTTGGCATCCTCAGAGTGCTGTTGGCCAGACAGTGTCGGCTAGCGACCCCCAGGAGGAGAGCCTTCTCTGTGGGAGTGCCTTCCCTCTGGAATGAGCTGCCCCTGGAGCTTCATATAATCCCCGACCTCTGGTCCTTCCGATGCACCCTAAAAAGTTGGCTTTTCCAGCAAGCCAGCCTGGCCTGAACAAAACAAAATAAATTATTGATCATTGTTAATTTTAATCAAATTTTTTAAAAATGTTATTGTTAATCTTAATTGGGTTTGTTTTTTGGATATTCTATCTTTTTTTTAAAACTTTTGTAATATGTGTTTTTTTTAATGTTGTACGCCGCCTTGAGTCCTTGGGAGAAGGGCGGCATATAAATCCAATAAACCAAACCAAACCAAACCAAGCCACGTCCACAAAACTGACAGTAAAAAAAAATGAATCCCACCACTAGTACAAACCCTCTCTTTGTCTTTCCACTATAAAAAGATGCATGCAGTGTTTAATCAACATACGAATCAGCATGTAATTTAGTTTACATGTTCTTAGAGCTTCACTATCAAATTAAATATGTTCAGAGCACAACTTCTAAAACTCCCACCCAGCACATCCAATACATCTGTAGGATTTTCCAGGTGTAAGCACTGCCCTGTCAAAATTGTAAAGAAGAATTTTCTTTTAGACTTTTAAGATGGTAAAAAAAGCCAAAGTTAACAAAATCATGCAGCACAGCAGGTCTAACTGTCCCACCTACTACAATCTTATTTCCCTCAAATAATAGTAAGCCGCTCTGTAAGGAATGTGGCCAAGGCTCTCTTTTCTCTCTCTCTCTCTCTCTCTCTTTTTTTTTCATGTTTTCATTTTTGGGAGAGCTGGGTAAAGTTAGTTAAACCAACATTAGAAGTTAAACTTAAATTCTTTCCTATATTTCTCACTTTAAAATGGGAATAAATGGTGCAGCCAGTTTTCAGCAATTATCTGCAGAGGCAGCTACAATATTACAAAAAATGGAGATTTGGGCCTTTATTTGCCTTTGGGATGTTGGTTGCTTCACCTTCTGAGATGACTCTTTTGCCAGCTTTAGATCCCTTAAATTTAGAGGCTTATCCCTAAAAACCTAATTCAGAATTAAATGTACAAAGTGTCCTTTGTAGATAGATGCTTCTTTCTTCAACGATCCTTTCTGCCTGTGAGCCACAAATTGCACCAGCTGACCATAGTCAACCTTAAGCCTACAAAAATTGTTCAGCAAGACGTTAACCCCATCCCGAAAGATTAACAGGAACTTTGTAACAATTCAACAGGAAGGAATGTGGTATATGATCCTTGAGTAAAGTGCTTGGTATGAG
This sequence comes from Thamnophis sirtalis, assembly GCF_051295495.1. NCBI lineage: Eukaryota > Metazoa > Chordata > Lepidosauria > Squamata > Natricidae > Thamnophis > Thamnophis sirtalis. Next base: position 104,195,609 of record NW_028261385.1, on the reverse strand, counting down.
GGTGCAGCAAAATGTGGGCATAGTTTTGGTGTTAGCCTGAAGAACCTCCATACCTTTGGGTAGGTGATTCAACAATTGCTCATCGCTAGACCCATCTGCAGACCAAAACAGGATTGGCCGAGATCAATGTTAGCAATCACAGGAAATGGTAGTAAAAAGGGATCATAAGCAATCAGGAAGTAAAAGTGTCAGAGGTTATGAAGCCAAATATTTGCAATCTGCAGGATCTTAACTCTTCTATAGTTTCATTTTATAAAAGGCATATCTCCCTGAAGTTGTGCTTAACTCTGCTTTCAAAATAAATTTTCTAACTGGCTTTAAAAGCCTAAGAAAATGTAAAATCTTTTTGTATTCTGTCTGACATATAACATTGAATGTCAGTCTTGTCTCAGTTAGCCTTAAGACATGTTGAATTACAAGTCCTCTGGTTCCAAACCAGCATCATCCGTGTCCTAGGGATGATGTCCACTTCAGTCTTGTGATATATTGGGGAAACAGTGGATATAATCTCCTACAATTGGGAGAGTCAATGGTTCAACACAAGGGACAATAACCTTTCACCAGATAAAGGCACCTGTGAAAAGAAACAAATCTTGCAAGTTTGCCACCAACATTTAATTCTAAGAAAATTATTTTGTTTTTCTTCGTTTAATGGTTCTGGGGGTTGGTATCTGTCGCAGGATCTGTTCAGCTCATAAGCCTGTCATTCTGAACCAAACATAGTTGTGTTGGACTTGATACAAATGGAACCATACTTCCAAGGCTGATTAGTGAAGTTCAGGAAAAAAGTAAAATTAAAACAAAACTCTAGATATCTTTTTTAATGAAGATGAGTAATGTTTCCTCCCAGCTTTTTGACTCAGCAGAACTAGGCTAACAAAACGTTCATTGTTATGCATTTCAAAGTACCATTGCAACATTTATTTTTTCTGACAGTAGTGAAATTCCTTTGAAAAAAATTGAAACCATAATTGGAGCTTTCTATATATTTGCAATAGTTATTCTGAGGTTTTTTTTGCAAATAACATTCATCTGTAATGAGTACACAATATTGCTGCCTATGCATAATATTGAAAAACACTGTAAAAATACTGATAGATAAATCAAGAAAATCAAGGGCATTTGATTATTTAATAATGTTTTCTCTAACATGATGTTTAGATGTCTGAAACCAATTCCCATGATCTTCAGTCAGTGTTATGAATCGGAATGGTAGCTGGTGAATATTGATCTGAAACACAAATGGAAAGCACTAGGTTGAACAGCTTGTCAGCATTCCAAATATCATGCAGAATTAAATCAGAGACCAAGGCAAAGCTATCCTTAAAGTTCCAATTTAATAAGACAGACATGTTGGCATTATGCTATGGAATCCCAATACTGGAAATGACATCAGAAATCCACCCAGTTAAAAGTTCATGATCTTGTCCCCACACCCACAATCCATCACTTGGTCCAATCTTCTTCTTCCATGCTGGCATCCACACCCAGCTGCTTCCGGTGAGGTGTACTGGTGCGGAGACAAAGGATGACCTTGGCTTCTAGTAAAGAATGAAAACAATACATTCCACAATCTCACTCCTGTCTATTCCCCCCTCCCATCGACTATACTAATGAAACAGCATAATGAACTAAGAGAAAGTGTGGCAGGCCAAAATTCTAAAAGGAATATAATTGCAGGCCTGACACAGCTCACATTTTCTAAATATTTCATTAAAACAAAACCAAAAAGAAATGTGTTTACATTACAGTAAATTAAGATTTTTTTAATGCTTAGATGGGGGTTATGTGTATCTCTGCATTTCAAAAACTGGACCTGCTGGAAACAGAGAAATATGAAAAATTGATTGACTGACTGATTCATTCATCCATTCGTGTACTTTTAGCATAGGGACTGCAAATGCCAAAATAAATCAATTGCAGATCAGATCCTTGGTTTCTCCCAAGTGGGACTAAGCCAGTATTTGTCATTCAAAAATCTTTGCCAGAGTTTATATTATAAAATCACAAGTTTTCACAAACTGAACTAGGGCTTGCGGTCTGAGAACAGAAGTCTGAACCATTAGAATAAATGTTTGTAATGTGAAATCACATGTCTTGGAAACATAAACTAGCATTTGAATAAGCTTTTTCTTGTTCATTCTCATCTGGTAAACACAAACTCGCACGTACACGCACACGCACAGACGCACACAAACACCAAACAGCAGCCTTAAACCACCCCAAACCCTGAATGGCATCTTCTAGCAGTTCATGGGCAGCAGCACTTTTTCCTTGCTGATCAATTTCCTGCAGTTTTGTGCATCAATCAGGAGGCAGCAAAGATACTGTTCTATCCTAAAACTGCTCAGGAAGCAGTGTGTACCTCTTCCCTGAAGGTCATACATCATTACCACCAATCACTGCATACCATCTCTGCTGCCCCATTTCAGAACATCAGGGATTAGAATTCAGGCATTAACATTGGGAATACTTCTTCCCTGCAACTTCTGTTTCTGAGAAAATATGGGCATATGGTAATCCGAGTTTTTATCACGTTGTATATTAAGATCATATCTGTCAGGCTCTTCGGCAACTGCTTAAAACCCAACGTAAATCTTTCCAAGGGCGATCCTCACAGTGTTCTCATTAACAAGATTTATTGAGAAGAAAGGGGTGGGGTTGCAAGAACTCCAGGAACTGTACTATTTCATCATATACATGAGAGAGCCATCCTGTGATCCATGGAGTGGATCTTCTCATCGATACTGAAGAAGCTTGCAGCTGACTTTCTTACATAATTGGCTCCTGAATCTTTATTAAAAGCACAAGTAGGTGGGCCTCAATTAACAATGGTAATTTGGACCAGAAACTGTTGCTCTGGGATGAGGTCGTGAAGCAATTTACTTTACGACAAGTTCTGAAATTTCCAAATGCAGTTGTTTGGTGAATTTCATGGGGCCGTTAGGTGCCATGTCACATAATTGCCATTGGTCAGCCCCTGCTGACTCCCGCATTGACTCTGCTTGTTGAAAGCCCACATCTTAGGTTGCAAATAGCAATCAAAGACACTGCAGCCATTGTAATTGTGAGTGGTTGCCAAATCCCTGAATCACAACATTGTGACAGCCAGTTTTGAGGAGCAGTCATAAATCTCCTTGTTCAAGTCCGTTGTGTCTTCAGTTGCTGAACAATTGATCATTAACTGAGGACTGCCTGAATTTTAACTTGTTTGATAGGCCTTGGAAGACCAGGATAATAAGAATTAGATAGACCAGATTGAGGCCATGAGTAAAAACACTGGAATCCAAGTCTAAAGCTCTGGTTCTCTCTCTGTGTCTTCATAAACACACACACATACATACATCATTACAATTAAAAAGATAAAAACGTATGCAAATGCAAAAAATAAGAGAGTAAAAAGAAAAAATGGTGCAGAAAATAAAAAGAAAGGAAAGAAAAAGAAAAATATCATAAAGAAAAAGAAAAATATATAAAAAGGATCTTTTTGTATCATCACAAGTATAAATTATCTTAATAATTTATCACTTTCTTTTAAAATACAACAAATGACCTTTTCTTCCCAGATCACATGTGTTATCTATAAACAAAGTCTTCATTGTTTCAATCCTGATCAGCAAAAATGCATTAAGGGTTATTAGAGGTAGCAACATATCTATTTAACCTTGATCAAATAAAACAACTTTATATTGCTTTCTTTTACTTTTAACAATCTTGGTCTTTTTTTGCTCTAGTGGTTAAAGCACCAGGCTAGAAAGCAAGAAACCTGTGAGCTCAGGTCCCATCTTAGCCATGAAAACCAAGTGGGTGACATTGGGCAAGTTACTCCCTCTCAGCCCAACTATTTCTCAGGAACCTTATTGTTGGAAAAATTAGGAGGGGGAAGATGTGTTGGATATGTTCACCATCTTGTAAAAATGATAAAGGCAGGACACAATTAAATAAATAAAATCTTTAGTCCCTTCAAATAATGTTCTGAAGTTTATTATTTTTCTCTTCTCGCAAAATCCTTCAAAGCTTTAACTTTCTAAATCTCATATAGAAAAATTATCTAGGTCATTCTTTTGTTTTGTTATCTGCATATCCTTTTAATTATTAAAACATCATCCAGTTTCATTGGCATGTCCAGTATAATATATATATTTTTCATATCATTCTTAAAGCTTGTCATTTTTAAATCCACATTCACATCAATCTCAGTCTTGTCCAGTAAAAACTGTTGCTCTTCCATAACATATTTTAAATACCAGTCTATCTATAGAAGCAGATGCTTCTGTGCCTATTGTTCAAAAATATCTTAAATACATCCAATGTTAAAAATATTTTGCTCCATGCTGTATCAATAAGCCAAATTTAAGTATTCTTCTCCATTAACTGTGATATTAATGTAATTTTAATATTTATTTTGTTCTGTTATCCTCTACTATCTAAATTCAAAGCCTCACCCTTTAAGAGAATTCAAACCAAAAACACTTTCCCATGGGAAAGATTCTTATAATTAATTCCAAAATCTTATTCCAAATCCATCTGGACTCTAAGTTCATTTGTAACTTTCCAAAATCAAAGATCTAATTGCTCTTTTGCTAAAAATGCTAAAGCATTTTAAAAAGTCATTAAACGTGTATTTAAAACGTATTTCATTAAGGATTGAAGGAAACCTCATGGAAGGTGTCCATCCAAAGATTTCTAATAGCCAAAAAGCAGTTAACGAGCAATTTCTGCAAGTGATTAGAAAAGGAAGTATGTGATCCCAGTGACCTGGTTTTCTGAAAGTTAACTTCCTGACTATAAAAATAACCCTTAGTTCATTGCCTGTTGACCTGGATGGCAACATTGACCCCATCCCTTGGCCAAAGAATGAGGATCACTTATTTTCCTTCACTACAAGGTCAACAACAGAAAGAAATCAGCTACTCCTAAACTGAAGCAGAATTCTCATTAGTAGTTCATCTAGTTCTTCTCACCTTCAAGAATCTTCTTTTTCCACCCGTTTCCCCTCTCTTATAATTTAATAAGCCAGAAGACCAGCCCTCTCTCACTTATTTATTCAATATATATGAATTACGCTGGGAGATATTAGTTGACCAAAGATTGGAAAATATCTACTTACCACATAAATAAATAATGAAAAACTCTGTGTACTTAAGTGAAGTCCCTGAACTTCAAGCAAAACATGAAATAGCAATCTCTCTGTTGACCAATACAAGGCTGAAGGTTATTCTTCCAGTAATTGTACCGTGTTTCCCCAAAAATATGAAAATATGATATTATTTTCTCTTTATCTACAGAATATGGCTTGGGCTTTATTATGGGGGGAGGGTTTATTGTTTTGGGGTTGCCAGACGTCTGCTCTCTTGCGAACGGGCTCCCAAAGAGCCGGGCACAGCCCCATGGGCGTATGGCTCTGTTGCGTTGTCACAGCAGCGCAACACAACAGCCATGAAGTGACCATGCTCATGAACAGCCACCCGGCAAACCCCCTTTGCAGCCGGGCACAGTGCCATTCACTAACCTAGGGGTATCGCCAAGCCGCTGGGTGCCTGTTGGCCACTGTCTGGCTCCCACGGCTTGGCAACTTCCAAATGCCAGTGAATGGCGCTCTGCATGGCTGGAGAGGAGGGTTGCATGAGCGGCTCTTCCACTCTCACTCACTCACCTCCCAGCCTCAGGATGCATGGCCCAGCTCTCATTATGGAGCCAGGGCACCACCTCTGCCACAATCCCAGCCTGGCTTTTTCCGTGGCTTCCAACCTGAGTCTTTCGGCAGTGGCCATTCTGGGTGCATGCTCTATGGTTGTGGGCCAGCTGCCTGCAGAGCGTACAACCATAGAGCGTGCGCCCAGAGCGGCCACTGCCGAAAGCCTCAGGTTGGAAGCCATGGAAAAAGCCAGGCTGGGATGGCAGCAGCGGTGGAGGTGCCCTGGCTCCGTAATGAGAGCTGGGCCATGAGTTGTGAGGCTGGGAGGCTCGTGAGTGAGAGCAGAAGAGCCGCTCGCGCAACCCCCCTCTCCAGCCATGCAGAGCGCCATTCACTGGCATTTGGAAGGCGCCAAGCCATGGGAGCCGGGTGGCAGCCAACAGGCACTCACACAGCTTGGCAATACCCCTAGGTCAGTGAATGGCGCTGTGCCTGGCTGCAAAGGGGTTTTGCTGGGTGGCTGCTCGTGAGCGTGGTCACTTAATGGCTGTTATGTTGCACCGCAAGAGAGCAACTCCCCAGCAACCCCCCTCTTCAGCTGGGCACAGCGCTGCTCACCAACCTAGCGGTATCCCGAAGGCACCAAACAACACGATCACTTTTGCCTCCCCCCAGGTTCCTGTGGCTTGGCACCTTCGGGATACTGCTAGGTTGATGAGCGCTCTGCCTGGCCGGAGGTGGGGGTTGTCCAGGGGGCTTATATGCGGGGCGGCTTATTTTTTTCCCACCAGAAAAATGTGGCATGGCTGTATTATGAGGACATGTTGTATTTTCGGGGAAACACGGTATCAGGTCAACGTCATCAAAGATTTCATACTGACAGCCAATTCTTACAGAAAATGTTGCACATTCTTCCTTTGCTGAATGGGCTCTTGCACATAAAAGGCAAACAATTCTCAGGAGTTGACTAAACTAGACTCCATCTACAACTGTCCAGATTCAAGTTCCAAAGTCCTAACAACATACTTTCACCAAGAGCCTGCAGGAAGCTTTCTCTAGTAGGGCTGCTACATAGTATCTGGCTTGCAAACTTTCAGACAACCACCAGAGGGCAGCAGAGAGTAATACTTTGCTGTACTTTCTAGTTATCTGGATTGGAGTAGCCCTGTCTCTAGAAGAATTCCTTTGGTGGCCCATTATATATCACAACAACAACAAAATATCAACTCAAAAAATGTATTTTTAAAGCAACTCAGGTATCACAACAAATGTTACCCATACAACATCAACTAAAATAAACATAGGGCTAACATCTATTTCTCTGTACAGATAGTCATTGACTTACAACCACAATTGAACCCAAAATTTCTGTTGTTAATTGAATTTTGCCCCATTTTACGACTTTTCTTGCCATCGTTGTCAAGTGAATCACTACAGTGGATAAGTTAGAAACCCAGTTGTTAAGTGAATCTGGCTTCCCCATTGTCTTTCTTGCCAGAATTTACAAAAAGGTGATCACATGACCTTGGGACACAGCAATGGTCATAAATATGAACCAGATGCCAAGCATCTGAATTTTGATTACATGATCATGGGGATGCTGCAAGGGTCATAACTGTGAAAAACACTTATAAGCTACTTTTTGTCAGTGCCGTTGTAATTTTGAAGAGTCACTACACGAAGTCAAGGACTACCTGTAGATAGTCTGCTAGATGTTTGTTACTGCTGAGGCCAGTTCTCACTTCATACAAACTTGAAAAGAGACTTACACTAAAGGTGACCTGCTCTTCTGGCCTCCAGCTAGTCTATTTATCCAAAATTGACTTTTGTTTCTTTCATGTTTAAATAATTTACCCAGGCTTAGTACCAAACCAGGCTGGTTCCTTTGTTCAGCAAGGTTCACAGGATATCACAGAAGTGAATTTTCATGGTGATGCATGAAAAATATATATTTATCCAAACTAATTCCAAGAAATACCAGGAACCAATTCAATGTTTTTTCAATACTTGGTTGAATCATGATGCCTCTATCCATAACCCAGTGAATACTGTTATTTAACAGAAATCAGATGAATTGATCCAAGATGACTAATTGTTCAATTAATCATTATTTGCTCAGAGAATAATGAAAATAAATTGTCCTTACATATATTATAGGATATGCTGATTTGGTACATAAACATCTATAAGACAAATCTAAAAATTATCAGTAGAAATTATTTAGCTTTAATTTAATTTAATTAAAATTTTAATTTAATTTGATTTGATTTAATTGGAGAAAATATATGTGAGATACTAAGGTTATCCAAATTAGTAACCTTTTTTTTAACTTGTGGATTAACATTACTCTTGCAATTCTATTTTAATACTTCTAAATTCTTTAAATGTTACCTTCCTTTCCAATGCTCATGTTAATCTTTGATGAAAACTCAGTAATCTTGAGAAAATAATTCTGTATATTTCCACATAATTTCTATCCTATTTCCTTTAGCAGCTTCTCTGCCAACCTATTCTACACCACTACAACTCTGTTGGATAGGATGGGCTGAGAGGAAGCAACTGATCCAAGGAGAGACTAGACTTGGAACAGGGGTCCAAGCTCTTAATCACTGTCCAATTTGAATATGGAAAAGTCCTTTGGGATGAAGCAACAAGGGGTCAAAGTTAATCTCTACAGGATCCCTATTCCCTCTGTATGTTGCTCAAAAATATAATTCAAATATATGGATGGTCCTAAAAAATATTCTTAGTTATTGTTTATTATACTGATTCCATGTTCTTCGTCCTTCTTATTAGAAATCAGGTTATAGGCATGGGTCCAGTTATGGCTAAAATAAACTTTAGCAACCAAATAATCTGAGAATTAGTTTTGTCTTTAAGCAAAGCAAATATATGCAATCTGTGTCCTAACTAGCAAGACTTTGAGCATTACCAAATCCCATCCATTGGCCAAGAGGTTGCTAGAGGCAGATGCTGCCACTTGGGCAAAAGTCATTCCTGATGCATGATAGAATTACTGAGTGAAACTGGATTTTAATCCTATGAGCTGTCAGTATAAATCAAGATTGACTCTGAGCAGTTGCAAATAGAAATAACTTTCAACTTTTCTTTATTCTTTCATTGGGATCCCACCATTAATTCCTAACTTTAAACTTATACCAGTGACATATTTACCCACAAAGTACAATTTAGTTTTATTACTTAACGATAAGATAACCATACTTTACACAAACTCTAGGGTTTCTATTCTTGAAATGCAACTAAATTCAAAAGTTACTGCTAAACCATCATATTTACCATGTTGCCAAAGTATCAAATGGTGTATTATAATGCTTATACTAGTTTTGGAAATGAGCAAATTCCATTTCTTTTTGAAAAATCCACTTTTCCAGTTTCAAGTTGAAAAAACAACTAATCTTACTAATCTGGAAAGTTTAAATAATATTTGAACTTACTTCAGTATTCTACAAACATCTGTGGATATTTTTTTTAAAAAAGTTTTTAGCCTTATAAATTAATAGATTGATCAATGAAGTTTATTTTGGATCCTTAAATTATGCAAACTTTAATGCATAATAAAACCTGAATTAGTATTTATGTAGGATATAATTGTCCCATGTGCTTCATGTAACTTACTTTACTTTAGTACCTAGATACACCCATGTTACACCTATCCTCCGTGAGCTGCACTGGCTCCCCATTGGTCTCTGGACATGCTTCAAGGTGCTACTTTTTAAGCCCTACATGGTTTAGGACCTGGTTACCTGAGAGACCGCCTCCTGCCATTTACCTCCCAAAGACCGATAAGATCACACAGATTGGGCCTCCTCCGGGTGCCATCGGCAGGTCAATGTCGGCTGGCGACCCCCTGGGGGAGGGCCTTCTCTGTTGCTGCCCCGGCCCTATGGAATGATCTCCCCGTAGAGATCCGGACCCTCACTACTCTTCCAGCCTTCCGTAAAGCTACTAAGACCTGGCTGTTCCGGCAGGCCTGGGGCTGTTGATCAGCATCCAGCCCCATTTTAAGTGGTATGTATGTTGTGTAATTTTAAATAACTGTATTTCTGTTTTTAATTTTTATATTCCCTGGTTGTCTGTAAGCCGCCCAGAGTCCCCCTGGGAGTGGGCGGCATACAAATGCTAATAAACTTCCAAACTTCCAAACTTAATTCTTTCACTAGTCTTGCAAAATAGTTATTTTCACAGGGACATATTGGTTGTATTTGCACCATGTAATGCAACATGCTCATTTAAAGATAAAAGATGCAACCTTGGTTAATCTTAATATTATTAGGGTTTTTTAGGTTAGGATGTTACCTAGGGATATTCAAAGAGGAGATCAAAAGAGTCAAGGTGATGTGTGGGACCATCTCTTTTTAATTATTTGACACGTCACCCACATGTTAAAAAAAGAGGCAGGGCTCATGTGATCCTGTCTGTCATCTTGGCTTTTTCCTTTGCTTAAATATCTCAATGTATTGTGTGAACCAGTAAATGAGTAAACTCATTCATCCGAGTAATTGTGATAACCAAGGACAAGCGCAGGGTCACAAAAATTATTGTGAGTATCCCACAGTTTGTCAACCTAAAATAAATCTCATTGGCAACTTTTTGTTGGCCAAAATTTGCATGTATATCTGTAATTTAGCATACCTTCTATGCAAATATGAGCCTGGATCCTCAGTCTTTGAAAAGTGACCTCTTGTACCCTTGATAGATTTCTAAGTCTGAGAATGAGCTATTTAAGATCAAAATTCCGTCCAAAGGAAAAGAATAGTGGAAGGCAACCAGGTGCGAGTTAATTCCAGCTCTACTCATTCCTTCATCCCAGGGTCTGTGCCACTTTAATAAATAGCAAACTCCGAATTGTGATGCTCTTTAGAATCTAATAAAAAGAATAAAACAAGGCATAAATAAACAGAAGAACCATCACAGATATCAGTTCAGTAGAAGCAACAGCTAAATTGTAAATGTTTGAGATGTTTTCTTTCTAACCAAGAGTAATATGAATTCTCTTTGGAGTCAAAAATCTGTGTAGATTCCTTTGTATGCATATAATTTTTGCCTTCTATAAATTGCTTCTAGAATTATAGTCACAGTGATTATATTGTTAAATTTTAAAAACAAGAAGAAAAAAAATCCAGATAAACAGGATAATATAACTTAATGTCAGCTTGCAAACATAAAAGAATCACACCTGAGGAATGAATAAGAGAACAAAAGTTAATTAACACCATACAATTTACAGCAACTGGATTTTAGAATGGTTGTTGGGGTTCCCCAGAAACACACTCATAATACACATTGGTTCTTGCAATCATTACATCAGTTATGGTAAAGAAACAGGAAGGACTAAAAGTGCCAAAATTAGACCACTGCTCAATGAATTCCTCCTCCCCCCCACCACAAACTACATCCTTTTCTTGTTCCTTCCTCAGTTTAAAGGTCACAAAAACATGCAACAGAAAAGATTGCTTAATGCAATTTGTACTGCACTACGAAACCAGTTAATGCAGCTTGGGGTTACATTCCACTTAGTTGCCACAATTGGGATGCGTATTGCAGCTGTGATCTCTGTTAGATTACAGCTCTGAGGGAGGTGAAAATCAATTCCTGGAGAAGGGCCAGGAGCTTATCCAAATCCATTTAAACATGTCAGATTACCATCTGCGAAAAGATAGGTGTAGAACTAGGTTTTAGAATTAATCTCCAGGGCAAGCTACTGGTTGGGGCAACGGATAATCAGGACTCTACTCGGGTGGGGGGGGGGGCTGCTGGGGATTCGCATGGGTTTGGGCGATCCTCTAGCTATGATTCTGCCCAGTTTGGCAAACCACCAAATGCCACCCCTGGCTGGTGAAGCCACCCCTCCCCTTCCAGGATCCACGTAGCCCATTCATCAAGCCAGGGAAGTGCAGGGCCCACAGGCAGGCTTGGGGAGGGGGCAAAATGGGCCTACTGGAGGTTCTAACATCTGGAAACAGGCCTGTTTCTGGCCTCCGGAGGCCAGGGGAAGCAGTTTTCTCCCTCCTGGAGGCTAGAGGAAAGCCTGCGGAGCCTGGGGAGGGTGAAACCCCCCCCCCCGCCGCTGCCAACGTGCAGAAGGCCAACTAGGCCATGCCCACCATGGCCAAACCTACCCAGCAATGGGGCAGCGAACCTGTTGCTGCAATTTTTGGAGCCTATCCCTGATTCTAGTCAATTAATTAGTTTATTAATTATTTCTTTTATAAATAACTTGGGGGGGGAATAATATTCCTTCCTCCTATTTTCCCCATAACAACTGTGTGAGGTGGGTTGAGCTGGCAGAGTGACTGGCCCAAAGTCACCCAGTGACTTTCATGCCTACGGTAGGTGAGAATTCATGGTCTCTTGGTTGCTAGCCTGGTGCTTTAACCGTGACATCAAAATAGCTCTGCTTATGCAAAATATACCAAATGCAAAATTAGAAAATAATATTTTTATCTAGTCTGGATGTAAACGTTTGACATAATGTGGCCAATGAAACTGAAAAATTACAGAAGTGAGAAAGAAAGCTGATATTGAGATGTGGCTGGGGATGTTCACTTATTTTTATATGCATAACTGGCATTTCCCTGGCAATTCTAAATGACATATCTGATCTGTGATATATATTAAAAAACCAAAAAAATAAAAGAAAGGGAGTTATAAAAAAGGGAGGAAAGGGAGAACACAAATAAAAATTAAGGAGCTCAAGGAACAACATCAAAAAACAGCTATAGGCAAAAAGAAACTTCTGACTTTCTCCAATATAGATTTTAAAAAAACTATAAATAAGCTGATTTTTTTGAATTAGAACGAACTGTAACAAACAGTATTTCCATCATATCAATGTAATCAGTCATATAGAGCAACCGTTTCTCTTAGTTGGTTCTGAATACAGTATTATCTAAAGACATATTTTAACTGCTGCTTTTAATAATAACCATTTACATTAATATTATTCCAAGCTTTTAAAAAACATTTCCAACGAATGTCTCTTGTTCTTACAAGACTCCTGCAAGTATTATTCCTATATTTCCAGCAGAGTAAAGGTTCTTTGAGGCTTACAGTACAGGTAGTCCTTGACTTACAACCACAATTGAGTCCAAAATTTCTGCTGTTAAGTGAGACATTTATTCAGTGAGTTTTGCCCCATTTTATGACTTTTCTTGCCTCAGTTGTTAAGTGAATCACTGCAGTTGATAAGTTGTTAAGTGAATCTGGTTTCCCCATTGACTTTGCTTGTCAGAAGGTCGCAAAAGATGATCTCATGATCTTGGGATACAGCAACGGTCATAAGTATGAACCAGTTGCCAAGCATCTGAATTTGGATCATGGTTGTAAGTCAACGGTCATAAGTCACTTTTTTCAGTGCTTTTGTAACTTTGAATGGTCATTAAACAAACTGTTGTAAGTTGAGAACTACCTGTACATCTTAAACCAACAAATGGATTCATAGAAAAGATAACATTTAAACTGGAGGCTTTCTTCATCATTACAGACTATTTACACTGAGGTACATTTTTTCCTTTGGTGAATAACTGGAAAAATATTTCACTTATGCACTCAAGAGTGGTTTACTTTCAAACTGTGTTTACATAATGAAGTAAAGCATGCTTTGTTTGCCCACAGTTTAGATAACAAATTACGAACAGTCCTTTACTTATAAACGTTTGAGTTACGTCACAAACTTTCACTGATAGAAACATACCTGACCAAAACTCCACCCTAGAAGATTCTGGAAGGCAGGAAAAAGTAGGAAAGTGTTAGTTTGCAGCATGCCATATATGTATGCTTGGAAGCATAGTCAAATGTTGGGAGGCTGAGTTTATGCTGTCTTGGACACTAAGATGTCCTGTGTATTTGCTGATTGCATGCATGGTGTTAGTTTGTGGTGGTCTATATTATGACTATGATTTTCAGTATGTCTGAAATTAAGTGTAAGTGCTATTTATGAGAGGTAAGAATTGTGCTGTATGGTTTTTTTATATATACCTTGTTGGATTTATGAACAAAATAAACTTACAAACAGCCTCTTGGAACATAATTTATTTGTAAGTGGAGGACTGTCTGTACAATGTCTAGTTTTATACAACATGCTAAACTGACATGATTATGGCTTAGCCTTAGCTTAAATTGTGAACTCATTCTTCATGAGCAGGAATAACAACCCATTCCTATTGGAGTACAAACTTACAATACAATACAATATAATACAATACAATAGCAGAGTTGGAAGGGACCTTGGAGGTCTTCTAGTCCAACCCCCTGCCTAGGCAGGAAACCCTACACCATTTCAGACAAATGGCTATCCAACATCTTAAAAACTTCCAGTGTTGGGGCATTCACAACTTCTGGAGGCAAGCTGTTCCACTGATTAATTGTTCCAACTGTCAGGAAATTTCTCCTCAGTTCTAAGTTCCTTCTCTCCTTGATTAGTTTCCACCCATTGCTTCTTGTTCTGCCCTCAGGTGCTTTGGAGAATAGTTTGACTCCCTCTTCTTTGTGGCAAGCCCTGAGATATTGGAACACTGCTATCATGTCTCCCCTAGTCCTTCTTTTCATTAAATTAGTCATACTCAGTTCCTGCAACCGTTCCTCATATGTTTTAGCCTCCAGTCCCCTAATCATCTTTGTTGCTCTTCTCTGCACTCTTTCTAGAGTCTCCACATCTTTTTTACATTGTGGCGACCAAAACTGTATGCAGTACTCCAAGTGTGGCCTTACCAAGGCATTATAAAGTCGTATTAACACTTCACATGATCTTAATCAAGCTTTTTTTGTTATTTTTTACTTTTGTGGCAAGCCGTTCTTCATTGTGAGCCTTAGCTTTCCTCACTTCATCTTTACAGGCTCGGCCTATTTGCTGATATTCTGCCTTGTTATGTCCCTCTCTTTCCACTTTTTATATTTATCCTTTTTGTCTTTCAATTTGTCAGAGAGTTCTTTATGCAGCCATGCTGGTTTCTTTTGGGAGCTGTTATTTTTCTTCTTCATTGGTATTGTGCTAGACTGGGTTTTTATAATCTCATTTTTCAAAATTTCCCAAGCTTCTTGAGTTGTTTTCCCCTTGAGGATTCTCATCCATGGAATCCTTCCCAAACTCTCTCTAAGTTTACTGAAATTAGCTCTCTTAAAGTCCAATAGTCTAGTTTGACTTTGTTCTACTACTTGTGTTTGCATAATGTTGAATTCCAGCATTGCATGATCACTTGCTCCCAAGGTTCCTGTAGCTTCAACACCTTCTATCATTTCCTCTCTGTTAGTGAGAATTAAGTCCATTATGGCTGATCCCTTTGTTCCCTTCTCTATCTTTTGGGAAACAAAGTTGTCTGCTAGGTTTGTTAGGAACCTGTTGGATCTTCCACTTGGTGCAGAGTTTGTTTCCCAGTTGATGTCAGGCTAGTTAAAATCTCCCATTACTATTGTGGTGTGATTCCTACATACCTTAGTTAGCTGACTAGAAAAAAGTTCATCTACTTCCTCTGCTTGGTTGGGTGGCCTATAGTATAGACGTATGGCAATGTCATTCCCCTCCTTTAATGTTGACCCAAATGCATTCAAGATAGTTCTCATAATTGTTGTGCTCTATTTCTGTAGAGATGTAGTTATTTCTTATATATAGTGCAACTCCACCTCCTCTTTTATTTGGTCTATTTCTTTTAAATAATTTAAATCCTTCTAGCTGTATGTTCCAATTGTGGGTTTCATCCCACCAAGTTTCTGTAATGGCAACAATATCATATCTGCCCTCATTTACTTGGATTTCTAATTCACCCTGTTTATTCCTCATACTCTGTGCATTGGTGCATAGACATTTGAGTCCATTTTGATTGACCCTGTGTTTACTGTCTACATAACCTGTGTTATGCCTGACTGCCCCTATTTTCTTTGCACATGGTATGGCACTCACTATTAAATACTTGGTTTTGCTTGACAGCAGGACTGATAATCTTGCCCGCACAAACATCTATGTTACATGCACTGATAACTCTTTGAATTTTAGATTGCCACTAGTTGCTCTTATAACATTAGCTAGTTCTAATTCCAGAACATGAAGACTAACACCTATGTTCTGCTACTTATTTATATTTTATTTCATTATATACTTTGGAATTGGTGGAGAAATCTAGGTATAGTCATTCATTTACTATGTTAAGTCCTAGGCTACCTCCAAACACATAATCCCGTTAAATTAAATTTAGGGCAGATGGGGCTTTATTGGAGATGAAGGCTTACCTCCGTTTTTTTTGCAAGCTCTTTATTTAATTGGCCTTTGGTGTTTTGTAGCATTCAATACACCTCAAGGAAATGAGAGCAATAAAATAACATTATAAACAACACGAACACTGGGGTATTTTTCACTCTCCTCTTAGACCATCCTTTGGCAACTGGAGCACCTGTTCATATGTCCCCCTGTGTTGTGGGACAATCACAACAATTTCTGAGTTATTCTGTGCTTTAACGTCTGCATCCTATGGTATAGCATAAACAGGACAATAGGTTTGGGTGCCACAGGCAAAAGTTAACTGCCCAGAAAATTATACTTTTCTTCAGCCCTAGTAATGGAGCATAAATGTGATAGGCTAATTTAGAAGAGGTAAAGCTAGTGTTCATTCCCCAGTATGTGACACCTGGACACTAACCTTATTTTGTTCAATAATAGTTCAGTCTTGGACTATGCACACATCTTTTACTGACATCCTTGTTCAAAACTATTTATTATTTGCAACTTTAAAAAGGTTAAGAATATTGCCAGAGCAAGTCCTACTAAATTTATGCAGAAGCAGAATAACACAATAACAGAGTTGGAAGGGACCTTGGAGGTCTTCTAGTCCAACCCCCTGCTCAAGCAGAAGAACCTATACCCTTCCAGGCAAGTGGCTATCCAGTGTCTTCTTAAAAGTCTCCAGTGATGAAGCATCCACAGCTTCTGAAGGCAACCCATTCCATTGGTTAATTGTTCTCACTGTTAGAAAATGTTTCCTGAGTTCTAGGTTGCTTTGCTCCTTGATTAGTTTCCATCCATTGTTTCTTGTATGGCCTTCGAGTGCTTTGGAGAATAGGTTGACCCTTCTTCTTTATGGCAGCCCCTTAGATATTGGAACACGGCTATCATGTCACCCCTAGTCCTTCTTTTCACTAGACTACCCAATTCCTGCAACCGTTTTTCATGTTTTAGCCTCCAGTCCCAAATCATTTTTGTTGTTCTGTTCTTCCCAGAGTCTCAAGTGTGTGTGCATACCAAAGCATTCTTAAATACACTGAATTGAGAGTTTTATCAGTTATCTTGGAGTCTGTTCTGATCATATCTTTCTAATTTCCTAGTTTGTTTGCCTTGCTCCTTTGGATGCCTCATGCTTCATCTTAATGTATACTTGCATCTGGAATTTTCTTGTCTTATTTCTAATATTGTTAGCTAAAAAGGGGGTGTAGGCTAACTTAAAGAAGATAAGAGGGTGTCATCATTTATCAGAGTTGCTTCATATTTTTAAAGCAAATCTAAAAAATATGTTAAAGTTTACAATAAATGTGGGGAATAATCATCAAAGCACTTTTAGATCTCATTGCTTTCGGGGACGGTGAAAATGTGCTTGATTGTTATGATTAATCATTATGATCAGAGAAGAGTGTTTCACTGGATTGTGCCCTTGCATCTTTCAAAAAAGCATTGACAAGCTCAGGAAGTTTCAAGGAATTAAGCCATTTAGACACAATGGAGAATTATTGGCTTTATAAAAAGCAGGGCAAAAGAAGGTTAACAATAACGTTACAGCAAGTGTTCATTTCCAGTCCTTCCCATAAAACTAATTAACATCACTAATAATAAATCAGGTTTTAAAATCTTGAGGCCTAGTGTGATCCTTCCACAGTGTCTCTGTGATCCATCAAGAGCTCCAGGCAGAAGATAGTTGACCTTTCCACATGAAATGAGACAAGAAAAAATGAGTATGACAAGCACCATGGGAAGAAACTGCTTCTGAAGCAGAAAATTGCTCTTTCACTATACAACTCATATATCTAAGTGGAGCACATTCTCCCACCAGCAAATTCACACCAGGAGAAGTAGAAACTGCTGCCCTCATATTCTTGAGAGGGTATTTCCTAGACTGAAGTTGGATGTGTCAAATTGTATTCTGGATCTTTGTGATAAGCTAGGTCTGCAGACAGACGCAGTCGTCTTTTTATCACACTCTAGGCCCCGGTTTAGGGCCAACAAACAGCCAGGCCTGGTGGGTTGAAGATCTCCCCTGTCTGTCACCTTGGCAACAAAGCCTGCCTTTAATCTTCCCCCTCTTCATCTTGTTTAGATGCTGGCCTTTCAATCAACTTTATGGGTACTTAATTCTTTGGAGAAATCTAGTGGGACTACTGCAGAAATGTACTTATTTATTTATCTTTACATTTATTTTACAGTGCTCATGCAGCTACCTCTATCCCAAAGGACTCAGGATGGCATTCAGTATCAAACAAGAGGAAAAATATAAGTATAAATTGCAAAATCAGGAGGGATGAAAAAAATACGAAATAACCACAGAAAACCAAAATAAGCATTCCCAACTTCAAATGGAGCTGTCATTTGTAAATGCTATTTATGGCTTATTTAGTCTAAACATTGGTACTGTATGCCTCCAATACACAGGATGCATGACAATTTATCTTATTCAACTTAGATACCACCCAACTCTAGCTGACTCTGAGCAGCTTCCAACATAAAATAAATGACTAATATATAACAAATATATAACCAGATGGCAGCAATGCCAACAAAACAAACATTTCACACCCTCAACGGTCTCTAACAATCCTTGGGAGAAAAGATTCCGTTCTTTAAGGCCCTCTGGAATATGACCAAGATGGCAACTCCCACATGTGAAGGGGAACCTCATTCTAGAAAATAGGCACCATGAATAGAGAAGACACACTTCCTGGGTCCTCATAGATGACTATGCAACCCACAATGTGCCAGGCCTACCAGTGTGTGTTGACTGGACAAGCACCATGGGAGATAGGTGCCCTGCTCCCAAATAATCAAGACCTCTGTTTTATAAGTCATGATCAGCATCTTGAATTGCACTCGGAAGCAAACTGGCAACCAATGCACCTCTAAAGCAAGTGTGTTACATGGACATATTGAGGGATGCCTGCCATTCCTGTGTTGCTGCATTCTAGTCCAGTTGGAGTTTCTGGGTGGTCTTCAAGGACAGCCCTATGTTGTGTGTGTTGAAGTAGTTTTGCTGTGAAGTGACTAGGGCATGAAGTAGCTGTCTAAAGAGCCTCCCAATCTAGGAAGACAATTCAAAAACAAAATGTTAATCTATTTAAAAACCATAATGACATAAACTCTCCTGTGTTTGCTGCTGAGTACAATTCAGAATCTTCACCACAAAAATAGAACATTTCTATATTTCTAGGTCAGAGGTGGAAGACAATGGCCCCTTTTATGACTTGTGGACTTTATCTCCCAGAATTACTGAGTCAGTACAAGGTATAAATGAGCCATAGTTTCCACTCCTGTTCTAGACCAAACAAGTAATTAATCAGTATTAACTTATTTGGTTTAATTCTAATCAAATTGTCCTTAATATCAAGAAGTGAAGTCTCATAAACAATATTTCTCTCAGCAAAAGTTGAATTTAAGAAATGGAATCCATTATATTTATTATTGATGGATTTGTTGGGATTGATACTCACAGATGTCCAAAGACACTTAGTGGTTAGCACTAGCCACCAAACATTCAACAAGACAATAAACTCCAATGAAAATACATAATTTCTATTACGAAATTAAAAATTAAAAAGAAAAATAGGCAATAATAAAATAATAAATTGATGGTGTAATGTCACCCATCACAGATTCCTCAAAATAATTTAAACAAACAAGAGTTTTATGTTTTGTCACAAAATAATGTATATTATCTCCCAAATCAGAAGGGCAGGATTATTTTAAAAGATGGGATTATGTTTCCTAGGAATGGAAGTACTGCTTTTATAAATTTGGGGCATATTTAGGTATGCATTCATATGTACTCCTATTCTCCATGCCTAAAATGATCTTTTATACATGGTTGGTTGGTTGGTTTGTACCAAGGAACCTGCTAAGAATGCAAATCTTATAAAATGAAAGCAAAAAAAATAGACCTGCCTAGAAAGAAAGAAAGTCAGTTGTCCAAGTTGCAGATTCCGAAAAGAGAGCTCTGAGCCGTGCTGCCTCTTGTGTCTCACAAATTATATCTGAAGTAGTTTATGGCATAATAAATTTGTTGGCCACAAGACTTTTTGATATTCTTGATTAAAAACAAAAAAGACAGAAAACATGGGAATAAATGACTGTTAAAAGTTGTCAAAATTGGTGATTAAAACAAAGCACTTGTCCATGTCAGCTCTCTCTCTACACACACACACACACACACAAGGATCTGCATCAGAATCAGCTGCATTTGTAATTTTGTAAGTGTACTTTTAAGAGCCTTTGAAAAATCTGAATGAGCTCTTTTTAGTATCCTAAAAAGATTAAGAACTATTGTATTTTAAACATTCTTCTGGACATTTCAGTGTCTTTTTTTAAAAACTCAATAAATAATTTTAACTGGAGGCCTTTCTAAAAAAAATTAAAGTTTTCCTGTGTTAATTTGAAAGTGTTTGCTGTTATGGTCCTTTGGCTATTATGGGTGCTCAGGTTTGTTTATTTTTGTGTGTTGCCTTTCTTCCCCTAAAGGTGTTAAAAGAAAAGCTCAGGCAGGCCCTTAAAACTACATGAATTTTATGACTAGGAAAGCTGTTTGGTTCAGGAGAAGTCCAGCTCATGCTTTCTCTTCATGGATTGAACTTTTGTTCTTTCTAACTGTAAAAAAAAAATAGTTTCAATCAAAGCTGTATTAATAATCCTGAAGTTCAGTCACATTAATTCTAATGCATGATCACTAATTTCTTCCTTGTTTTAACTCTACCTCCTTTTCTAAATGGCATTTTAAAAAACGAAAATTTGTAAGTGCAAAAGCCTTCCTTGAAGGCTTGGTTTCCCTAAGAAGAAATTTCACAATGAAGAAAAAAGTGCTTTTAGAAATAATTTGTTTTACTTGTCAGAAAACTTCCCTGCCATATTTTATGCCTGGGGATTACCTAACTGACAGCAAATTTTCAATTAGGCATGTTTTATTTTGCTTTAGAAATGTTGAGTTGTATACATCACTGCCTTCCATAGGCAGAATTGAGAAACATTCTCAATAAGCTTGTTTCATTGAGAAACAAGCTGATTAGCAGTTGTGATATTGATTCTGAAACATAAACAGATGTAAACATCAGGCACCAGAGGGTTGAATTGGGAATTATGGAATTAAAGTCCACATATCTTAAAATTGCCAAGTTTGAGAAATAAAAATATACTGTACACTTGTTTGTATGTACACTGAGTGCTTGTGCACCAGAGACAAATTCCTTGTATGTCCAATCACACATGGCCAATAAAGCATTATGTTCTGTTCTGTTCTGTTCTGTTCTGTTCTGTTCTTGTCTAGTCTAGTCTAGTCTAGTCTAGTCCAGTCCAGTCCAGTCCAGTCCAGTCCAGTCCAGTCCAGTCCAGTCCAGTCATGACCTTCCTTCCTGTAGTTTCCTTTTATGCAGCTGGATATGTCTCCCATGCTATTATTTCTTCCCTCAGTCTTCAGATTAACTATCAAAGGTTCCTTCATGCTGTTCCTGAATCATCTTTGTTGCCTCTTCTGACTGTTCTTAACATTTCAATATCCTCTTGGAAATGAGATCCTCACAACAGTACAAATTATTTCAAGTATAAACTCAGTGCGGCGTAGAGAAGAATAAGGTGTCCCTAGATCTCCTTTTGGTCACTAAAGTTTGAGTTACTGTTGAATCAATGTGTATTTCTCTCTTTTTAAGTCTCTCTCAGGCTAGAAAGCAAGAAGAACAAAAGCATGACAATATCATAATTTACCCAGCCTCCAAGATTTATTTTCTTTATGAATATATCACTTTTTTGTAATCTACCTTTGGTGGAGAAAAATGTACTTCTATAATTAAGGAGACTTTTGCAGTGGAAGCAACATCTGTCCTAAACACAATCCTTGAGGGAAAGGTGATAGTAACTTTCTGATTTTAGTTCAGTTAAAACACGAAGAGAATTGGTGTTGAGGTGGAGTAACTAACCTTAAAATTAGCAGGTGTCTAGAAGGCACAATAAAAAGATGAATGAATAAATAATCCTTATTTGATGATGTTGACTGGAATGTCTAGCAACCTCTGCATTTATAAAATGACTACATTTTAAGTACCATAGGCTCATCATTGTTTAGATTGCAAAATGGCAATAATCTAGAAATAAATCTCTAACTTTAGATGACCTGGCCCTCACTATCTGTCATGTGAATAAACTGTGCCCCAGCCTCTTTTAATTGTCCTATCTCTCACATAACAAATCACTTAGAGGAGGCTGTAAAGCACTATGAATTGGTATATAAGTCTAAGTGCTATTGCTATTGTAAAGATTTGCAAAGGCCTATAAAATATGATTATGGCATAATCTTAGCAGGTCCAGAGATTTGATCCCTTAGCCATTATATTGCAAAATAATTATGTAATTATGACCTATGAAAATAAAGGCATCCCCATTATAGTAATCACACACACACACACACACACACACACACACACACACACACACATATATGTAGGTCTTTGGTTATTCGGGTTTTCTCCCGCGTAAAATTGGAAGTGTCTTGGTGATGTTTCGACGAAGTCTCATTTGTCATCTTCAGGCTTCGTGCTTCCAGGAGCAATGTGAGATCTCGGCTGTTTCTTCCTTTTAACTGCCAGTGGGGGTTTGAGCTGATTGGGTGGGAGCTTGGCTGTGTTCTGATGGGTGGAGGTGTGTTCTGATTGGTTGGGGGTTTGTGTTTCATGTAAGGATGGGAGGGGTTTAAAGTGGCTAATGGTGCAATTGCGGTTGGCTTCTGGTCCTTGGTCGTGCCTCATCATCAGTGTGGGTTTTTGTCTGCTTTCTTTGTGGATGTTTGGTGGTGACATCCTGTGTGGCTCTTGTGAGTGTGGGCCTGGTGTCATATATATATATATATATATATATATATATATATATATATATATATATATATATATATATATATATATATATATATATATATATATATATATATATATATATATATATATATATATATATATATATATATTATATAAGTTAGCAAATCTGAGGCTGTTTGAATGACCTTCCTGCCTCCCTCTATTGGTCCTGAATTTACCACTCTAAAAGCTTGCACAAATCTCATGAAAACAATGTAGATTTTCCTTAGCCATACTCTGCTTGGGAAAAGCAAAAGCCAACTAAACGCCAACTAAACGCCAACACTAAAAAGTTGCAAAACACACCTTTAATCTGCCTTCCCCTTTCCCCTTTTAACTTGCTGCCTTCCCCCAAATCCTCTTTATTTTCCAAATAAAGACGAATGTCATTAACATACATCTTCCACAATTACTAAACCAAGCACCCTGGGGGGATGCAATTAACACTAATTTCCTTGGAGATCTGAGTTTTAAGAGTTTGCGTGAGCTACTGAAGGACTCCAAGGAGTTTTGAGTGTAAGTGTATATGTTTGACAAGACAGGCAAATAATGTCCAGAGCAGGTTATTGGAACAAATCTTTGGGATCCAGCTTCCATATTGGAGTTGTACAAATCCTGATAAACGCTAGATGACATTGAAGAGTAAGAGTCTGTCTCTTTGCTGTCTGTCATGTAATAGTCCTCTGGGTTTTTGAAATCCAAATCTTGTAGCCCTTCTCTTGAAGTGCAAAGGACAGGGTCAGGAATGAGTCTATTAACCAGTTACTTAGTTCTGTAAGTCATGCATTTTTGCATTTGCCTATGAGAGCAAATGCCAAGGTGTTAAAAATCCATTTTGTGCTCTTGGACCAAAGCTCTGGGATGTTTGAGACCATTTTACATAGCAACAAACTCAAGTCATGACCTACTTCCCTTTGATAAACAGATTTGCAAACTTGCAGGTAATCACATCCACATTTTTACATATACTTCTAATATTGCTGGATGTGAAGAGGCTCTGCTATGGTATATTTTAAACAATTTCCTATTGTTGTAGATGTATTCACACATTTTGTGACTTCATAATCTAGTATTTTCTTCAGCGTGGTCCTGTGATTAACCACTCTCCGAAAAAGGAGTAAGAATGATATGTGAATCTGAGCATATGTTAGATGGCCTTGCAGTACAACAGCCTCATTAGATAGGCCAATCTTACTTTTCACATTGCACCTAGAATTTGCCAAGGCTGTGATATGATGTCCTGATTCATGCTATCTACGGTAATTTGAGAATGAAGCTTTACTGAACTGGGGCTTTCCATCATCCATCTCTAAGCATGCTAATATCACATAAGATCTCATTTCAAAATTAGCATCAAGGGGAAAAAGGAAGATGGCTCTCAATTTTAAAGCAATTTTAAGATTTACAGCTAGAGTCTGATTTATCCCTTGGCACTAAAACTGAATCTGCATTTCTAATACTTAGAAATAAATAGTACTAAAATCAAGGTTGCCTGAATCCAAGTAAATGTGATGAGGCCGAGAGTGCCAATTTGCAATACGGAATCCTTGAAGATGTGTCCATTTGATAGTTACCAACTGCATACATCTTCCTGCTTTAATTCAAGAGATCTATTGAGATTCCATCATATAACTTTGTTGCCAGTAACAATTCATTTCCTCTGGATTCCTTCCTTGATTTCCTTCCTGGCAGCTGCAGGATAAAAGCCAGGCCTTTAGGTTTGCAGCAAAGGAAATGAATGGTACTTTAGAATTGCTTTTCAGGACTTAAAATCTTCCCCCTTGGGCAAATAAAGAACAGAGAAACTCAGGAAGACTATTTAGGGAGGGGCCAATAGGGCAGTTCAACACTTTCTATTGCTTAAATTCCCCCTGGATCATCAGCCAAAGCTTTTTGCAGACCACTTCCACCATTGTAACCACCAGCCGGATTCTGGAGAAGAGAAGAAAGGAACCAGCTAGCTTTCTGTTTCTGTTACGTTTCAGGCTTTTACAGCCTTATGAGGTGGATGATCCTTTGAAAGTCTTTCCTGCATTTATGTATCAAGCTGTATTTTTTTTTCCTGGATAGAAATTCTTGAGGGACTTAAGGTGAAGACACAATTGAGAGTCTGTCTTGAGTGGCTTCTCTCAAACTTCTTAAGTACTTGCTCAAGAATTACACGAGCTCTGGTTGACATCCTTTTAGAAGAATTTGTGACTGAGTTCTGCTGACGTCATGGGAATATTACTCAGGAATGTGTAAACGTATTTCAGATTGATCAACTCTGGTACCAAGTTGTATAAACACAAATAAATCATATGTGAATACCGCACAGTTCATGATGCAATGCGCCTGAAGTGAGCATTTAGATTTGCAGGCATTCACATAGCCTCGTAAGAGTTATAGTACAGTATTTGCAAGATGGAACTTCGAAGTCGCGCATACATATATGTATTTGCAAGTTCCAGAGCAACCCAATTAGTGGAGAATTGATTAAAAGTTATTGTATCAGCATGAGTTTTTGTGAAACAAATAGTAAAAATTAAGAATGGGTTGATGTGAGGAGAAATTGAATTACTGAGATTCATGGAAGATCAACAGTGGTGGTAATAATTTAAATGCGGTTCCCAAGGTAAAGGCAGGAAACTGGATATTTAAGAGGGTACCTAAAACATGTTCTGGTGAGAATCAATCAAGAATTTTAACAAACATTTTATTGATTTATTAGAGACTATATATGCAAACACCTGCTGTAGAATTTTTACTAGACTATTTCTAGTGACAAATATAACATATACACCACTATAAAAACAGGTGTTGGCATAAAATGGCTTTTGTATGGATTGGAGAGTATTGGTGGTCCCTGAGAAGACTGTAGATGATTCAAGCCATAGGCATTATCATTTGAGAAAAAAAAAAAAATTGGCCTGAATCTTGGCAGATTGTGAAATCATGCAAGATGTTGTCATTCTCATTTGAACTCTCCTAAGCCTGGCAAGATTATAGGTGAGAATTCACAAATCTTGTGAGAATTAACGATATATAGTTTGGCAGGGTAAAGAGATGTCCTGATTTGCTCCTTTGTTTGTTCAGCAAGTCATCCTCTTTATGGGCTAATACTTCTTGCCTTTTCTTCTTGATCACCCAAGCTCCAGATTACCCAATAAATTATAGTAATATCTCCAACCATATTAGGAAACACTTGGGAAATACTTGCAACTTGGATAGGCAGCAGCTACTGCAATTGGCATATTAAATAGCATGCCATTCTGGATTCTCTATCAAATCAGTGTTAAGCAGATTAAAAAAAGAAGAAGCAGACCTATTTAATCAACTGGGGTTTTTATAGGTCATCATGATTAGATACCATGATAAAATGGCAAGTCTTGTTACAAACTTCAAGAATGGAGGAGAGGAGTAGCAGCTTGAGTTCATACTCATCCATACAAGATGGGTCTGTTTTTCATAAGCAAAGTTGATCATTTCCAAAGATCCACCAGAACCTGAAACCTTGATGTCTCTAAATGCTAGATGTTCCTTAATTCTCATCATACCATGGTTCTGTTGTGAGACAATTAATTTGCAGTGGTTTTCCCTCCCAGCTCTGCTTCAAACCTGATATTCTGTAGACCAGGGGTGTCAAACTCAAGGCCAGGGGCTGCATCTAACCCATGTGGTATTTAAATCTGGTATGCAGGGCTGCCCTGGAAACAGAAAAGGACCAGCCTGCAGTGCCCCTGCCAGCGAAAACGGAGCTCGGGAGTGCTGCGTGCAGCCCTCCCAAACTGTTTTCACTGGTTGTGAGAGGCCATTGCAGGCAAAAACGGAGCTTGGAAGCCTGTTTTTGCTGGCACAGCACTTAGGCCACCACAGGTGCTCCTGACATGAGTGATGTTGAGCTGTCCATACCCACCCTACTCACACCCACCCCTGGTCCCCAAAGTCAAACACAACCCTGAAGCGGTCCTTAATGAAATCAAGTTTGATACCCCTGCTGTAGACAGTCATTTAAGACAAAATCTACAGGATGCCTGACTTGGACCGGGCTCATAGCCTCCCTCTCTTCTCTCCACAGAGTTATCACCTACCTGGACAAGTGTTGAGATGAAAAATGGGTTCCCTTTTTTCTGGGTTTGTTAACTATTTACACTTCTCTGTGTTTGCTTATGTATTTTACATCTAATCAAGTTTGATTTTGTTGCTTGGTTTGCAACATCCCTTTCAAATGAAGCCAATTCTTGGTGACTTCATTCGACTTCATATTGTTTTCTTGGCAACCATAGGGATTTTTCAGCAATTCAGCCTAGCCTACAGTCCTGGGATTCTCATCCAAGCACAAACAGGCTCAAATCTGCTAAGCTTGTTTAGATCAGTCATGGTTGGTTAGCTATTTACTTGGCTTGAGACAGCATAAACTGCTCAAAGCAAGGTTATTGACAGTCCCCCAAAACAGCCTTTGGATAAGCCAACACAAGGACAATGTCACAAGGTGATGGCATAATGGAGTCAAAATCTATTGGAAAAAGGAAATTGCTCAGGAAATTGTTCATTCTAACATTTATATTATTAAAATACTTTTAAAATCTATTCAAACACTCCAGATGTTCCTCCTGCCTGTCCTTATTTCTTAAAAACAGCTTTGAAATCTTTGATGTTACTGCTGCTGTTATTCTTTTTAATACTATTCCAAACAATATTTCATCACTGTAATAATGTGCAGAACTACCTTCTGCTGCAAATAAAGTCACTTTTTCCAATGCTCAAGGATTAGGAACTTCTGTTAATGCAATTAGGATGTAACTTCCAAATCCTTTAAAGGATTCCTTAGTTAATAAGCACTGAATATATCCTTACATTTTAAAAAATGTCAAGCTGAAATCATGGTTCTCATGACTTAGTAAAATAACTTTTTTTACATCCTTGGTGTGACATCCTGGGACTCAAACTCATGTGGGTACAAGTCTCAGAATGTCCTCTAAAATAAACATCTGATTTTCAAAAAGATTGACCCAATTGCTGGGAGTAGAGTGATATGCAAAGGACAAGGTCAAAACCCATGGCCAGCCCAGAAACGAAAGGAGGTCAGACTGGATTATGGCTGTAGTTTAGAGGATCATATGAACCTTTGAGTTCAGAATAGGATTTGCTCTCAAGTCTATGAGTTTCAGAGTCCCAATGAATTGATACCTGCCAGAATATTTTTTTTTCCTGGTTGTATGATAAAAATAATGTGTGGTGGTACCCTTCTTGGTCAGGGACAGAAAAAAGAGAAGTGCAAAAAAAGGACCTGGTGGATCCTTTGTTAAGCATGAGCCAACAATGTGATACTGCTGCAAAAAGCGAATGCAATTCTAGCCTACGTAAACAAAAGTCTAGACAAAATTTTGACAAATCATCCTTTCCTTATATTTTGCATTGTTCAGACAACCCTAGAATACTGAATCCCATTATGAAAACCACATTTTGGGAAGAACAACGACAAATTGATCTCAAATGTTGGACAATGGATGTGATTCAGACACTGCTTTCATATAGTGAACTCTTATTTAATTCAGCTGGATTTACTTTCACCCCCCAATATGCATAGAATTAAGAGCAGAACTGTCGTACTACACTTGGATTATTAATATATAACTATCTGGATCAAGCTGAAGGCATTCATCTCTGTAGTTAAATTGTGAATGTTGAAATGCATATTATTGATCTCATTTTGCATAGGTATGAAAGATTACAGTATCTCTGGAAGATAGTTGCACAAAACAGCAGACTGAAATTCAAGAATAAGCTTTAAAAAATAAAGACATATATTGTATAGTAGAAATCTGGGAGCTTCCTAAACCTATTTTCTTCAATTTGGTGCTTCCATTCAGCATTTATAATGTCTATTAATATGTTCAACATATTTGGAAACCACCAGATCAGGGTTAAGCTAATTTAGCCAAGGAAACATGAATATATCTTTACTTCAGTGAGACAATTAGATGCACATTTATTTCCTCTTTTAAAACTAGGGGACTTAGGGCTCACTGGATAACCCAGATGTAATAGGAAGGCACATCCCATCACTGTGCGTGTTAGCCAGACACATTAAAAAAAAGGAAAGCTAGTTCAAATTGGCAACTTAAATAAGTTCATCTTCATGTTTGAGAGAAAAGTTCACCTCCTTTCCCACACACACCTTTCTTACTTTCCCTGAGAGGCTGCTGAGAGTGCCTTACACATTATAATTACTAGGTGTGGAATGGAAACTCCTCACTTTGAAATGGCAGTACAAATCCCCAAGATAATTACTATTTATGTTGTATAAGAGAGAGAGTAACATATTGCTTTGGCAATTCACATGACTTCCTAATATGCAACTATTACACATCCACATGAACTTTTCAATTGCCTCAACAGAGTTAAAGTTACACCCTCAAGAAAGACATACACGTGTGTTCTCTCTCTCTCCCCCTCCCTCCTCTCTGAGAGAGGGATGGGGGGAGAGAGAACATCTGACAGATATTATGAAATTGGTGTTGAAAGCACCCTTATATTCTTGGTGCTGGCCATTACAAAGATTTAGTCAAAGAACAACTTTCTAAGCTGTTTCGGAAGATCTGGGATCCTCTAGTTTTGTTCAACACTTTTTGAGTAGAAATAGGAGATTATAAAATAAATGGCCAGATGTGTTGAGAATTCAGGGCCTTGGGCAGGAACAGGAAAGAATATTGCCCTGGACTCCCCCCCCCACACACATAAAATTAGTTTCAATTACAATAGATTAGAAAACATGGAGAGAAGCCTAAAGAATTTTGTTATTGAACTCAACCTGGGAGAAAATCCAACTCAGCTCTTAAGACCTTTGATGGCCCACTGATTTTAATGAGAGATCTCCTGTTTTGATCACTGTTCCCTCTAAGGTGTGCGGCTGCGCGGCCGCGCACATGGCAAGAAAACCCCGCGCAGCAGTTTCTAACCGTGGCACGACATAAGCGCGAACGTCAAAAGCGTGCCGACAAAACCGCGGCACTAAAACCGCGATGTCAAAAGCGCGCCGACAACAGCGCGCCGACAGAAGTGCGATTTAAGTTAAGGTAAGGTTTGGGGTTAGGTTTAGGGTTAGGTTTAGGGTTATGTTACAGCGCGCTTCTGTTGGTGCGCTGTTGTCGGCGCGCTTCAGCGCTCATTCATCGCCGCGGTTTTGATGGCGCGGTTTTGTCACCACGGTTTAGTCAGACGCGCTTTTGTCGTTCGCGCATTTGTGGTGGAACCGTTTCTAACTGCCGCGCAGAGATTTCTTTCAAAGCAAACGTGGGGAAGTCCTTTGCAGGCGGCTAGAACTGGCCGCCCTCAAAGGACCTCCCCAGAGGAATCTCATGTCCTGCAGCCAAAACTTTCTCCTCCCAGCAACTTGGCCTGTTGGATACAGTGGTGGCGGGGGAAGAATGGGCTGGGTGGGCTGGCTGGCTGGGGAGGGGGGAGCCCTTTAAAGCCCTGCTGCCGCGTCTTCCCAGCAAGACTTCCTTTCGGCTCGCGGTTTCCCTTGCCTGCCTTAACGAAAGCTTGGCGCCCCGCCTCTGCTTTCGCTCTCCCTCCCTCAGCTGTGCAGCAGCAGCAGGAGCAGCAGCAGCAGCAGCAGCGGCAACTCTCAGCCTACGGCGGCAGCGTCACATAGGCTGTGGAAGGAGGGGGAGGAGGAGGGAACCAAAGAGAGGCTTTTACCAGGCCTGCGCCCCACAGCCAGGACCGTCCTTGCGCCTCAAGCCGCGTTTCTTCCTGCAAAGCCCTTCGGGCGTCAGGCGGAACTCTTGGGTTGCCCAAAGGGCTTTGCAGGAAGAAACGCGGCTTGAGGCGCAAGGATGGTCCTGGCTGTGGGGCGCAGGCCCGGTAAAAGCCTCTCTTTGGTTCCCTCCTCCTCCTCCTTCCACAGCCTGCGTGATGCTGCCGCCGTAGACTGAGAGCTGCCGCTGCCGCTGCTGCACAGCTGAGGGAGGGAGAGCGAAAGTAAAGGCAGCCTCAAATTTAATTTAAATTCTTTAAAAAAAAAATTGGATTTCTCATCACCAAACCTTTAAGACTGAAAGTTTTTCCTAACATGAACTTGAGCTAATATACTTAATATGAGAAAGGTGCAGCAATTAACACTGCTTTTTAAAAAAAAACAATATTTCTCAATTGTTTATCTGTATGAAGTCTGCCTATCTTAAGTTCCTACTATACAAAAGGTATTTACCTTCTAAGGCAACCTGTATACAATACATTAGTGGCCAATGTTACATTGCTCCTAATGACAAAATTAGAGCTGTGTTAAGCCTATGAAAAAAGACCCCCAAATCCCAAATGAATAAAATCATTATTAAGACCCAATGAAAAAATTACAAAAATTATGCATAAACTTTCATGTTCCCCAAATTTCCAATCCAAAACTTAACCCAGATTCTTCAGACATAGATTTGTAATTCAGAGTCAGACTCGATTACTGGTATTAGAATGAATGCATTAATCAGGGGTGAATAATGTTGGTGAAATCTCATCTAACCTTCCATAATAATAACATACATACACAAATAGCTGACAGCCACATCTCTGAAACACTATTAAATCTGAACTAAATGTTTATCTAGAACTCAAATAAATAGCTGCTTTTTGGTTTTATTTTTTTTAATATTTATCAGTCTCTCTTTTATTCCATACTTCTGGTTGAAAGACTATTCTATGTCATGCTAAACAAATGCATATTCTAGTGGCGGTGGGGGCTCATTGGCATCTTCAGCAGCAGCCCTGCCTCCTGTGAAAAAACCCGAAGATGGAGCAGATCCACGCAGATGACGTTGCTGCAACATGACTGGAGGAGAAATTCTGGGAGTTGAAGTCAGCAAGGCCTAAAGCTGTCAGACCCCTGGGCTTTTTTTCCCTAAAGGGTTAAGGGTGCAAGGGTCTTGTAACTTGACAGCTTTAAGACTTGCGTGCTTCAATGCCAGAGTTTCTGAGCCAACATTTTGGTTGCTAAGCAGGACCGTTGTTAAGTGATACTGATATTATATAACACTTTTAATTAAGCGGGTACCTTGAATAAACATAACTTTGAGTTTCAAATAACACTGATTTCATTGTTGTCTTAGGTGACATCTGTGAAAAAAATTCAGGTGCTCAGGCATGAAAATATGCCGCTCAAACACTATACTTTTCTGCTCACACTGAAAAAAAATTAGAGGGAACATTGGTTTTGATTATGCCTTTGTAATAGTTACACACGATAAAATATTGCTACAAAAAGAGATGACAAATCAGAAGTACAACAGGAAACCACAGCCGGTCAAGATGACAAGGTCACTTTTTTCCCCCAGTCGCCTTCCTTTCCTCCCAGTACTGAATGTAAATTGCGTGATTCAGTCTTACTTGATTCACAAGAGGCCCACTCTACAAATGCTTGTGCATTTGAAATCAAATGAAGGTATCCAGAAAGGGTTCCGGGAAGATCAGTTAAATTAATAATCGTGAGCTAAAGCCCTGCACCTCAAAGGATTGTTGTTTTTTTCTTTGACAGAAACCAGATTACTGGATCTCAGGTTCTTTTAATCACCAAACCTGGCAGCTGAAAATAAAAGGGTAAGCAAGAGAAGGGGCTGCAAGTTTTATGTATATTATAGCGGTGTGAAATTTCCCTGTGAAATTATTTCTAACTGACCTCTCCGTTTTGGTGTTTTACTAGAGTTATATAATTGTTTTATAAAAATCTGCAAACCAATCTTTATTACGGTCACACGCCAGCATACACAATGCTAGTCAAAAGCCTGTTGGGAGAGGTTCGGATTCTCTTCTCGCCAGTGACCCAACCCTCCGCGTTTTCCCTTAAAGCCGGCGGCTGCCGAAAGTAAATAACAAGGTTCGCTCTGAGGAAGAAATGGCTATACACCCCGCCCTGCCGTAAGCTTTCTAATGAATGAAGGCGAACTGAAGCGCCGTTTACATTCCCCCCCCCTCATTGTGACGTCGGCAGACCCGGCTGCCTTCCATTCACAGCGAGCGAAAGCAAGAATGGTGCTCGACGCCGGAGAGAAGGGAAAGGAGAGAGGAGAGGATGTGGGGGGCGGAGCGAGGTAGTAAAAGGAAACCTCCCCCGCACTCGAGCCAGCGTGCGGGGAGCATTGCCACTACCAGCAGATCCGTTATTAATGACTTGAGCCTGATACGGCGCGGAAGCAAAATGTTCTAAGGCCTCAGCCGTTCCCGGGCCAGGAAGGAGCCTGCGCAGAGCCGGCAGCCATGGTGGAGCTACGGGAGATGGACTGCAACGTGCTTCGGCACCTCCTGCATCGCGGGGACCGCAACGGCGGGAACTACAATCAAAACGGCGGCGGCGGCGGCACCGGCACCACCACCACCACCACCACCACCAGTAGCAGTTCCTCCCCTCCTCCCGCTGGCGGGAAGTGCCTCCTCTTGGACTGCAGGCCCTTCCTCGCTCACAGCGCCGGCTACATCTGCGGCGCGCTCAACGTGAGGTGCAACACCATCGTCCGACGGCGGACCAAAGGGTCGGTCAGCCTGGAGCAGATCCTGCCGGCGGAAGACGAGGTGCGCTCCCGCCTGCGCTCGGGTCTCTACTCGGCCGTGGTTGTGTACGACGAGCGGAGCCTGCGGGCCGAATCTCTGCGAGAGGATAGCACCGTGTCGCTGGTGGTGCGGGCGCTGCGCAAGGACGCGGAGCACACGAACATCTGCTTGCTGAAAGGTAAGGGGGGGCGGTGCCCACGAATATTAGCCGGGGGGGAGTAGAGTCAAGCGTTTGCACTACTGTGGCCCTTAAAACTCGCTTCCCATACGCTGGACTCTGTTTGAGCCAGACCATCCAGCGGATTATGGGTTCAAAAAGGCCGGTTGGGATGTGCAGGGTTTAAATCCCTAGTACAGCCTGGGAAGGACAATGGCACTTCAGCATGTGCCGCTGCCCCCTCGCGATTTGGGCTCTCCGAGGCTTGAGGTTTATAATTCAGACTGATCTGGAAGGACCCCACCATCGCCCTTACGCCAGCTTTGCAAGAGGAGGACGGAGACAAGTCGACTTAGCAGGGTCGGAGAGGGAAAAGGGCCCGGCTTGGAGACAAGTCTTCCCCGTCCCTGTTAAGACGCCTTTTCAGTGTATCTGCTCTCTTGCAAAGGCTGCGGGGACTCGCCAGCGAGCGCTGCCGGGGGCGGAATGAAGGGAGGAGGTGGTCTAAATCCCACCCATTCAAAGGCAGAACGTGTGAGCCGCGTGTCAGTCCCCTCTCACGCCCTTCTTCACTTCCGTCTGGCGGGCGAGGGGCGGGGAGAGAGCTCTTTCTGGCGTGGTTTGAGCAGCGATGACGCCAAGGGCCCCGCGGGTGTTCTCTCGCTTGGCTTTGCGCCCCTCCGTCCGCCACCTGACTCGGGCTTCGGGGCAAAGTGTAAGACGCCCGTTATTACAAAACCAGCAGCAGAAGTCGGGGCGATAGGAAACTTCCTTCCGCTCTCAGAGAGAATTTCTCAGGCCGGACCCACCAAAAAAAGGAAGGACCATGTGCAGGTTCCCGCAGGTTCATTTCACTTAGAGGTTTTCAACCTGTCTAATCCTGATCTCCTCCCCTAATTTATTTTATTTATTTCGCCAAGCATGTATTAGATAACATATATAACTATAAACATGATTTTGATTACATGAAATGGATTCCCCATGTCAGGAAAGAACCTGGAAAGAAGGTGGGACTGAAGAAAATTGCTTGGGAGGGTCTCACTGTTTGTCAACTCAGAGCTTCAAATTGCTCTCAAAGAAAAGTAAATAGTCCAGCAGTCAACAGGATGTGGCCTTTACACAGCTGTATGCGAGAAAAGCTGCTGGGAAATTAACCCAGAGTGAGAAAAACCATTCAGTTGTGGAATTGGGTTATCTAAAGGTTTTTTTTGGGGTGGCGGCAGTTAGCAAAAAAAAACACTTTAATTAATGATTTCCCTTGTAATCTTTGCCCCTTCATCTAGTTCCCATTTCTTGCTTGGGTGTGGCCCAAGGAAACCAGGCGGTATTGGAGGGGAGGGGGGTATTTCCTGCCCATCTGACTTATTAGCTGGTTGTGTGCATGGAGGCAGCTGGTGACCTTTTGAATTACAAAAGCTTTGGGTGGGTGGAAGGGAAAAGGGTGAGAGATCCTGTTTTATTGTTCCCCCAATGGCCTCTCCCCTTAGGAATGCATGAGAATAAGGGTGGTAGTGGTGGGAAGTAGCCCTAAGTTTTATCTGTAGGGGTAGTGCCATGGCTCCAGGGATTGTATTTGTGTCCTCTGGAAGGAAGTTCTTAGAGCTTCTGTGGAAAAGTCTCCCCCCTCCCCCGCAGCTCTGAGTCCTTAAATAGCCTTAGTCAAAATATTCCAGCTCAGAATAGGATTTATTTTATGGTTTCCTTCTTCGATGGAACATTGGAAAAGCAGTGGTTATAAGCCCCCTCAAATATAATTTAAATGTTTTCACAACCCTGTGTTACAGATGAATAGAAAGCCCTATACTTTAATCAGTAGATTTACTAATTACTGAAACTAACGGTGATGATGAAAAAAAATGGAACTCAAGTCTTGAGATAAATGGTTATAATCTCTAATATAAGGGAGGCTCTTTTAAAAATAGAAATGATTCACGGAACAATTCTCTGTGGCTTTTAATGCCAGAAAATCATGTTTACAGCAGACAAAAAGTCAAAATAAACCAATACCATTGATCAATTTCAAAAGGCATTTCTACTCATTTGACAACTGATTAGTTTTTTGTTTTTTTTTAATCTTGGCTTCCTCTGTGTTTCACTTTACTTGCAATCATGGATGATTAGCAAGATTGCGGTTGTAACATTTATTATCTAATTACCCAATTCCCATTGTTGGAATTCTTGTAGTTAATTCCCAACCCTTATAGACCACCATGTCCTTCTGATTCCTGGAAATGATGTTGCAATGCAGTTTTGCTGAAAAAAATGTCTGCTAAAGTTGGAACTGGTTAGGGAAGGGCTTGGAAAGTGGAGGGCTCGGCTTAGGCTCTTTATAGGGACCGACCTTAGCCAACTATAGAGGATCAAGTCCCTATTTAGAATTTAGTTTGATGTGTCATGATGTCCTTAGCTTCTCCTGGGCCATGCTAAACATAGCTAGAATTAATTATGAATATTTCATTAATTTACCTAACTTGGTGATCGAGGTTTGGTTTGAGCATGTGCAAAAAAACCTTACTGGAGAGGTGTCATTTTGCATGCAGTTCTGTTTTTATTTATCTAAATTCAAGATTTTTTTCACATCAGGAGTCGATTCTATTAAACAATTAAGTACAAATTATTTTTAGCTTGCTGCTCTGGGAATAGGGCATTTTTTGCAATAATATTGTTCAAAGATCTTGGCAGTGGTAGGGTTCCTACAAAATCTGAGGTTGATAGAAAATGTTTTCTAATGCTTAATCTTTCAAAATGTTAAGAGGAATTGCTACATTTAGGGTTACTTTTACAGACACTTCAGAACTGAGGAGGAGGGGGTCTCTTTCCAGTTACTTTTCTAGCTTCCTCCAATAGGTGTTTTTTTTGGGGGGGGAACCTGCCTGTTGTAATTGAGATCTGACCAAGAGAATATGAGGTATTTTACTGGATCAGCCGTCTTCATACCCGACTGTTATGTGCATTTTAGCCACTTTTATAACATCTCCTCCTGTGGCTAATGAACCAAGAAACCTTGATCCATTAAGATCCTTGGCCCAGTTGATATAATTTAATAAATCAATAAACAAAATAATGGAGGAGGAAGAAGGATGATGGCCTTGTACTTAAAAGTCTTCTCAGTGTGGGCTTTTCTGTAGGAAAAGGTGAAATTACTCATACTAAAAATTAATGTGGTGGAGAAGAGCCTTGCATTTCTGTATGAATGGTAGAACTTGCTGTCCTTGGGAAGATAAAATCACAATTTGGAGAGTGCTTGTTAATGACATTTGGCTGAACTCAGATGAGGGTGATGTGTTGTGCTCTATGATTTCTCAGCAGCTTTTACTAGCATCAATCATGGTCCAGCTGGGAATGATGGGCACCATATTATGGTTCTTAATGATTTGTTGGTTGCAATGGGTATTGATGTCTTAGGGGTTGAAAGTCACCTTTGTATTTAATATTTCCATGATACTTCTGGGTGAAGTCATCTATCCAAAGGGGTGAGGATTTTTTTGGTGGGTGGGGCTTTGTCTGGGGATTGTCATGTGTGTTAGGCCTGGTCTCTGGGTGTCATATTAATTTCGTTGTATGTGTATACACATACAATGACAATAAGGTTTATATATATGACCAGCATGGTAATGGTACCTAATGATATGTCTTGATACAGAGCCATATGTGTGATATGGTCCATGTCCTGTCTGGAGGTTGTTCAAATCAGACTTGGGCTCAAGCCTAACAAGACCTAATACTTGTGGATATTTGTGTTCCTCAGTTCCCAGGATTTTCCATCTTTAGTTCTGGATGGAGTAGTACTTTCCCATTTGACACTGGTGTGTTTTGGAATCAAGAGGCAACTTTACTTAAGAAGGCCTCTGAAAAGATTCACCTAGTGTGTCTGTTGTGCCCATTTCTAATTGAGGATGCCTTAGATCAGCGGTTCTCAACCTGTGGGTCGGGACTTGTTTGGGTGTCGAATGACCGTTTCACAGGGGTCGCTTAAGACCATCGGAAAACACATATTTTTGGTGATCTTAGGAACTGAGACACCAATTTGATGGTTGGGGGTACCGCAACATGAGGAACTGTATTAAAGGGTCACGGCATTGAGAAGGTTGAGAACCACTGCCTTACATGGTCACTCATGCCCTAACCACTGCAAAAATGGACACTTGCAATGCAGTCTATATTGGACTGCCTTTGAATACCACCCAAAAGCTACACCTGGTCCAGAATGCAGAGGTGTGAGCAGTGATGCCATGCCCACAGGGCACCACTGCTTTGCAAATAGCACAGAATGGCTTCTATCCTAATCTAGTTCTGAAGGTCTGTGACAAGTCTGCCTGATGTATGGCCAGCCAGCTAAGCAGTAGCCTTGTGCAGGTTTTTAAAAAAATCACCTGACAGGGTTTTTAAGAAAGTAATAAGTTCACCATCACCCTGAAAGACATACTGCTGACCAGCCCCAGCTCCTAACGTGGCATGTGTTCTTTTGTAGCCCATTTAAGTTGGTTTGTACAACTTGAGTGTTCTCCCGGGCCTTAAGGAAGGTGCTTGTTGAGCTGCTGTAGGTTTCTTATTTTACTTGATATATATACAGTAGTGCCTTGGTACTCAACTGTTTTGAAACTTATCAAATTTGGTACTCAATCATTTTGATACGAAAATTTTGTCCCAGTCTGGTGCTCATCCTTCATTTGGTAGTCAACATTACAAGCTAGGACTTGTCAATGTCAGCTGCCCACATTATCCCTTATGGGGAAAATTTGTTTGGTACTCATCATTTTTATACTCATTGTGCCTCCTGGAACCAATTAATGATGAATACCAATGTACCACTGTAGTTTTGTTTCAGGATGTGCATGTGTCTTTCTATTTTGTTGCCACCTGGAGTCAGGCAACCTCTAAATTGTATGAATAAAATTGACCCAGAAGTTGGGGGTTCTACTAGTTTGGCAACTTTTGGTAGTTGTAGAGTATTTATTAAATTTATATGCTGCCTATTTCAGTATTGATTGACTCCAGAAGTAGAAAATGGTCTTTACACTAAGAGGACTTGGTTTAACAAATTTGCTGTAAACTTTCCAGAAGTATATGGTAGCTAAAATGAAAACTTTTGGCATATTAGAAGCTAACAATATATTATGGTGAAAGCTTGGTGGGGGCAGGTGCTTAATATTGTCAGACAAATGAATAATATCCTTAGCTACAGCTATATGCTTATAGTGGGAGAGAAAGCAGTAAGGGGTGAAAAAGAGACACCCAAAAAACAAGCATGGTTCAAATGAAGCTTGAAGATATAAACTAAGTCATGGTAGGTTCTTTGGTAACCTTCCATCAATCATGAAATTACTCATCCCTGGTAATCAAACATTCATGATCACACACTCAGTTTGTGTCCTTAGCTTAAGAACGGTTGCTTAATGACCATTCAAAATTATGACAAACTCAAACTCCCTCCCACATTTTCTGTAAATGGGGCCAATTTCTCAATGATTGGTACTAATTGCCACTGGTCACCTAAAAACATGATTTGGGAACCCTTGTTAAGGTGGTCAGTGAATGGTGCCAAGCAAGCATGGACATATCCAGATGGTAGCCAAGAATTATCTTCGAGGGAAGCTCTACCTTTAATTTTTGTCAGCAGTGAATCACATTTCATTCCTCTGCACTGAGGGATTTTTATTCTTCTCTCAAATGCTTAGTTTTTTTAAAGTACATTTTTAGAAATTGTATTTGATTACCGATAGTGGTACCATATATCACTTTATTACATTCTGTACTATGCTGGTGTGCCAGTTGATTGCTATTGCTTTCATGATAGCCCTCTTGGTCTCTGGTCCTTTTGATTTCTTTGAATGTTGGCTTTGACAGCTCTTCAATATTTCCTTTATACATAAATGCCTCTGTAGATTAACCAAGGATTCCTTTCAATAGAAACTTAATGGAAGAATAGAAACTGCAATTAACCATAGCCAGCAGTCAAAAGGTTTCATACAAAGTAGTGCGTGTTGATCTCAACCTTTTTTCTTTGTCCTCTATTTTATCCAGTGTGGTCTTCATTTGATATTTGATTTGTCTCTACAGCCATAAGATCAGCTAATTAATTTTGAAGTCAAAGCCAGCTTTGTATAAATGCAAATAGCAGCTAATATAACAGATAGGAAATGAGCAGGAGAAATGGGCAGAGGAATTGGGGATCTGTATCAGTAACATACCTTGCAGGAAATCTTTTGAAGACACCTGTGCCAAGTCTTGAGTGCAATTCCAGTCTTCTGCTAAAACTGGCTAGTTTTAATCAATCTAGGAAGCCATGCACAGTTGGACCTGTTTAGAGTAGAATTCTTTATTGGCCAAGTGTGATTGGACACACAAGGAATTTGTTTTTGGTGCATATGCTCTCATTGTACATAAAAAAGATAAGATACATTCATCAAGAATCATAAGGTACAACACTTAATGATAGTCTTAGGGTACAAATAAGCTAAGGAAACAATAAACCATAAGGATACAAGCAACAAAGTTAAGCTTGATTGATTGGTATGGGACATCACCGAGGAAATCCTAGGTTGTGAGAAGTCAAAGTTCTAGAAGATTTCATACTATTGCCAAGAAATTTTCATGAACAGGTTTACAGTGTCATTAAAAACTTCAGAACATCCTTGACTTTGCTATCTCTTTTGTTAAAAGTGAGTCATATCATTGCCAATGTGCTGTGGCATCATCCCATCCTCTGCTTTTAAGCAAACATCTGTGGTGATGGGTATTTAGTATGTAAGTCTGAATACACATTTATGCATGTTGTGCATATGTTGGAGGTGGACCGGCCTCTGTGTCTTCTTGCGCTTTGCTAATAGTTGAATAAATCTGTAGCATCTTGTAAATGATGACTACCAGTTGGTATGTTTTCTTTCTTTCATTCAGGTGGCTACGAAAGATTCCAGTCAGAATATCCAGAATTCTGCACAAAGACAAAATTTCTTACAGCAGCCTCTACTTTGGCACCTGTGGAGCATCTGGATCATAACTGCAGTTCCTGTGGGACACCACAGTATGATCAGGTAGGCTGGCTTCTCTACGCTTCAAAGCTCTTTGCTATCTGAAGCAAAAAGCTTCCTTTATTTATTGATGGCATCCAGGTCCCTCTGGTGATATACACAGGGGTTCTCCTCTTGAGTTTAATTTCATTGTGCTTGGTGGTGAGTCATATATGATGCAGCACAGCATCCAAGCTAAAACATGTTTTTTATAGTTATAAAATCCTAAAATCAAGACAGAATTTTTCTGTGTAAAGCAGAGATCTTCAAACTTGGCAACTTTAAGACTTGTGGACTTCAACTCCCAGAATTATCCAGCCAGCAGAGCAGAGCTGGCTGCAGAATTCTGGGAGTTGAAGTCCACAAGTCTTAAAGTTGCCAAGTTTGGGGACCCCTGGCGTAAAGCAATGGCAGCTGTAGGGAGTTTCACAATCCTTCCGGAGATGTTAAGGTTCTGATCTGGTAATACAAAGCAAACAAAATCATTTTCAGAACTGAACGAACTTCTGTTGGCAAATAGAGTTATGAAAGTTGAGCACAAGTAGTTGTAGAAAGGACACAGAAGGAACACACGGGCTGGAATTTCAGGTTCTCCAAATTTACAAGGGCAAGTTGTTATACTTTTCTCTAGTATTGTGGGGGGATTCTCCTCTTTTTTTGTATCTCACCTTGTGAGATAGATTGGCCTGAGATGTAGATTGGTTTGATCCCAAGCCATCCAGTGAGTTCTGTGGTCAAGTGAGGATGTAACTAGGTTTTCCCATCTGCTCCAAAATTTAACCATGACGTTCATATTGGGAAATGTAAATTTAGTAGCATAGTGAAGCATAGAGATAAATCAAAGCAACTTGCTTGCTGCGTGGGCACAAACAACTTAAGTTTCTTTTCTCTCTGCACAGCATTGTTGACCAGAAAGCTCTAGGTAATTTGTTGTCAATTGGAGTGAAATGGGAAGAAAAATAAATCTAATTGAGAAACAGGGCAACATTTTTTATTGCACTTTTTCTTTTCTTCGCTTTTGCTTTTTGAAAAGATAGATTCAGATGTGCTCCGGATGGGTGCATAGGGATGCAAATCTGTAAATCTCTGCATGCGCTTTTTAGCTCAACAAAGAAAATGGGCAGGACCTGCATATCATACATTGATGTTCTTGGTTGGACCCATGTTTTGTGTCTTGGCCTCCTAATGAAGATGTGTAGGCTAGATATGGTTTATTTTGGGAAGCGCTGTTGGCTCTAGAGTTAGAGCCAATTAAGTGAAGAGTAAGGGGTATGATGTGAGACCCTGTTACTGAAGTTGGGAATCAGTTGGGATTGTTTGCTGCTGTACCAGCCTTCCTGCCGAGTAGCAGCCTCCCTGCCGGAGGTCCTTGATTCAGTTTCCCAAGCTGGGAGTTCTGGGAGATTTCTCTTCCCTTATTGCAACTGCAGGTAGTCACCCAATGGTCTTGTTTATGGTGACCCTCCTTGGAAAGGAGGACTCTGAGGTTTACAGGGGCTTGAGGCCTTCTGGATCTGGGATTTTACCATTTAGCTGTTAGATCATAAGGTATTGGCCAAACAGACCTGATTTGGGAATTCTTCTAAAATCATGACTTCTGCTGGAGGAGCAGGTGGCAGTCATAGCTAGCAGGACCTTTGTACTGTTTAACTTCTTGTTGTGTTCCAGATGCAACCTTCCTTGCACCCTGAGGCTCTAGTCGCATTTACTCATGCCATGCTCCTCTCTAGAATGAATTATTGTAATACGCTGTAATACCTTTAAAAAGTATTTAGAGGCTTTAGCTAGTGCAAAATGCGGCTGCACAGTTATGTCTGCCTTTGTATGGTATAAATCAGTGGTCCCCAACCCCCGGTCCGCGGACCGGTGCCGGGCCGTGGAGTACCTGGCACCGGGCCGCGCAGCGGCTGGGGGCCATGATCGCTCTTTTAAATCCGCTCCTCTTAAATGCATTTCTCTCCCCCCCCCTTTGGTCCCACCCTCGGCTCTCTCTCCCTCCCTCCCTCGCCGTCTCCTCCCTTCTCTCTCCCCCCCTCCCGCACCGATCCATCGCCAGGGAAAGAGAGAGTGAGAGAGGAGAGAGGGAGGGAGTCAAGAAAACTGTTCCGGCCGCCGCTGAAATGACTCAGTAACTTTTGCGCTTGGAACTGCTTTTTCAAACCTCCCCCAATCATCATCGCCACCCTCTTCCTCCTCCTCCACCACCACCGTTTGTTCCGCTAAAGCTCCGAGATGTATTCTTCACCCCTCTGCCTCGCCCAGGTGATTAAAAAGCTTTCTCACCCCCCCAAAGAAACATTCTCCTTCGCACCCCCCTTTCTTCCCTTCCTTCCTTCCTTCCTTCCTTCCTTCCTTCCTTCCTTCCTTCCTTCCTTCCTTCCTTCCTTCCTTCCTTCCTTCCTTCCTTCCTTCCTTCCTTCCTTCTTTCCTTCCTTCCCGCCCTGCCGCGCTTGGTCTGGCTCTTTTCTTTTTTTGCTCTCTCCTCGGCTTTTCCTGCTTTCTCCCTGCAATTTTGTCACCCAGATGCATGCTGTGGTTCGCGAGTGCGGCTCGGTTTTATGTGTCCGCTTCTCTCCCTTTCTCTCCACACACCCCCCACCTCCATTTAATTATTTTTTTTTAAAAGAAAGAAAACCGTAGTTCTGCCAATTGCAAAAAAAAAAAAGTGTGTGTGCGTGCATATCTGCCGGCGGGTGTGTGTTTGTGTGGTGTGTGTGTGTGTATGCGCGCGCGGAGAGAGACTGGTTGGAAAGGAAGGACAGGACTGGCGGTGTGTGTTTCTGCAGCCCCTCCGGTGGAGGCTGCACTAGCCGTCAGATCTGGTGTTTTTTTTTCCCCCTCTCCTTTTTCCGGCAGGTCGTTTTAATCCTTGCTAATTACTTTCTGTTCTTCGCTTGCCAGCTTCCTTCCCACCCTCCTTCCTCCTCCCCCCCCCCCCGGCCGGGTGCGCCTCCCCGCTTTTACTCCCAAACAGTTATATATTTATATATATATTTATTTTCTCTCTCTCCACGGCATTCGCGCGCGCGCGCGCTCTGTTCTTTGCCCGCCGAATGTGGTGGGGAGGGGGAGGGCGGGCAGAAAGGTTGGTCCGGGTTGAGGGTTCAGGATGGTCTTTGAGGAACATAAGTCTGTCCGGGTGGGGGGGGGGCATATTAAAGCACTTTATATTTATGTAATTGTATTTTATTTTGTAAGGCATGTTTAAATACAATAAAATAAAAGTTGTTTAATCAAAACAATCTGATATATAAACAATCAATGTGTCGTCGCGAACAACGCCCCCCACCCCTGCGCGCGCTCAGCGGGCCACGGTAAAATTATCAAAGGCTGACTGGTCCGTGGCGATAAAAAGGTTGGGGACCACTGGTATAAATTACATCTCTTCTGTGAGCTCAGCCAGTTGCCAGTTTGCAATCTGGGTGCAATCGAAGGTGATGGATTTGACCTTTAATGCCCTACGTGCCCTGGGACCAAGTTATTTGAGGAACTACCACTTCCTAGTTACATCTACTCGTTTCATCAGGTTGAGCAGCTGAGGTATGCTACCAGTCTCATCTACTAAGCATTATATATCTGGTGGGATCTAAGCAGTATGCCTTTTGTGCTGTGGCCCCTGCTCTATGGAACATCACGTGACTGCAGGGGGTATGTGATGCTCCTAACTTTGAGAATGGGATGTAACTTTGCGTGGGTGGGGGAATTCCATCATAACTTTGAATGGTTGATAAGTGACTGGATGTTAAGCAAGGATTACCTGTACTGTACAAAAGTTTTGTCCTGCAACTGATTAAGAGATTGAATCAATAAAGTTAAAACCTGAGCTCCTGAGCAGGGTATTTTATAAAGGA
Source organism: Thamnophis sirtalis (assembly GCF_051295495.1). Taxonomy (NCBI): domain Eukaryota; kingdom Metazoa; phylum Chordata; class Lepidosauria; order Squamata; family Natricidae; genus Thamnophis; species Thamnophis sirtalis. The sequence continues at coordinate 104,151,335 of NW_028261385.1, read as the reverse complement.
ATGTGATACTCTTGCACTAACCTTTTCTAGACTCTTCTTCATATTGCGTTACTACCTTTTAGCTTGTCAAATTAGATCCAGAGACTTATATAAAGTAACCAAGAACTGAAAAGAAAACAGAATAGGTAGATAGCCCTGAATGATTTCATTCAGTTGTGAAACTGAAATAAAATAACTTGCAACCTAAAAATCACACAGCAGATGTATGTTATTTTACATCAAGGTGTATGCGTGTGTAATGTATTTATGCAGATGTATTAACTCTTAATCATAATAAAGTATTTTAATTGCAATAGTATTACAATAATAGTAACAAAGAATCGCACAATAGTACAAAAACAAAGACTAGGATTGCTTTGATTAAGATGGCTTCAATTCTGGCAAACACTGGTTCACTAACAGAGTTCCTTGATTAATTTCTAGGATAAATGATCTTTGTGTTTAATTGGAACTTGGTGAGCTTTCTCTGCCTAATAGTAGAAATTCCAGCCCACATGTATTTTAAGGTTCAGGTGCCATAAACCTGTGTACTTTCCAAAAAGGAGAATGTATTGAGTGACAGATCGTGTTCAGGGGACAGGAGAGGAAGGATCTCCCAAATCCCTATTTTGGGATAAAACTATTTTAGCTTTAACTCTCAGCAACTAAGCTTATTGCCCCTCAAGAAAAGATTAATACTCTTATAACCAAGGAATGTACAAATCCACACAAATGACAAAAGAGCCAGTGAAATTCCTTCTCCAGCCATGTGATTGCATATGTAACAGAAATTAGGTAATAAAAACAGCTTATTCCTTGGAATGCATGTAGGCTTAAGCAGAGTTGTCAGGTTCCAAGTTATCCAGAGAGAATAGTGGAACAAACTTGCCCTCGTTTGTGATAAAGAGCCGTGGCGGCATTGTAGTTAGAATGCAGTATTGCAGGCTAACTCATTGCTCACTCCAGGAGTTCGAATCTGAGCGACTCAGGGTTGACTCAGCTTTCCATTCTTCCAACGTCGGTAAAATGAGGACCCAGATTGCTGGGGGCAATAGGCTGACTCGGTAAACCGCAAAGCACTGTGAAGTGGTATATAAGACTTAAGTGCTATTGCTATCTTCTGCCAATCTCAACCCTGGAGGAATCCAGTGAAAATTATGAAACCCTTTCTAGCTGCTAGTACAACAGACCACTATATTGGCTTGTTCTGAGCTTAGCACACTGAACCAAACCTGCAGTACAAAGTTACAGACAAAGAACAACAGTGCTGTCATTAAGGAAGTGATAAAGTGCATTCCAAAGTTATTTGCTAGCAGGTATGAAAGTTTATTTGGAGAAGGGCAGTAAGTGTGCATTTTTTCCCCTTTGCTGTCAGCAACTGATATGGAGCCTTGGGTATATATTTCACCGTGTTGTCTGTCCAAAAACCTGATTAGGAGTTACATGTTCACTGTGACTCAGCAGGCTGGCACTTGTAAATAAAATTTAGAGAGACCTTTTTGCCAGCACGCATTTTGGTTTAAGGGACCGGGGATGGGTGGGGATTTTGAATATTAAAAATTGTGGGAAATATCAGAACATAGACAAATTTCTGTAGGTCTTGGTTGTCAATCTACAAATGTAATTTAACTGCAAACAACAGAGACTGTGTGCTTATAGTCTCTGATTTTTGGACTGAAATGTAGCTGTGGAAAGAACATGTTGCAACCTGTACAGTTAAAGCACAATTTAGTTATGGGGGTAATATTTAGTACCTTGAGGTTAGTGAAAAGAAGCCATGAAGTGGATGAACACTGTTGGCTGTTTGGGATAAACATTTTCTGAGTTATCAGAGAGCATCTGGACTCCGACCATCTTTTCTTAGCAGGGTGGGCAAGTTCCTTTATTGTCAAACTTCAGATTTAAACTTCTATTTAAATATTCTCTAAACAGAAAAGATTTTTAAAAATTAAATTATAAAATAAGAAAGAGCTAAAGCTATATGGAAATAGATGAGCAGATGCAATCAGCAAGTCATAATTGAATGTTAAAAATAAAATAGATTAGCAAGATGAGAAAATTTCCCAGTGGAGAAGACACCATGTGCATCTAGAGAGGAGCCTACAGAAGTTCAGGTCCTTTTTGAAAGAATTGGTGAGATGTTGACCACTGCCAGTATGTTGGGGTTTTTTTGTTCATGAGTCCTGCGCTTTTCTTGTTTCTTACACTGTCCCCTCTTTTTCATTTTTCCCTCTGACCTAGGGTGGACCAGT